>NC_056733.1:305357581-305467581 GCF_019279795.1 Protopterus annectens | reverse complement strand
GTCAACACTCCCACCAGAGGTGACAACATATTGGACATGGTCACCAACATGGGCGACGGTGTTCCACACTGGAGGTCAACCCCTCATGGTTAGATCTGACCATAAACAAATCACTTTGGATATCCACATTCCGCCCCCACCCCCAGACAAGGAAACCACAGTGAAAAACTTTTCAAAAGCAAACTTCACATTATTTAAGACCGAGATGAAAAGTTTCAAAGCCCCCATGCTAAAGTATAACGCTGTCCAAGCTGCAAAATCCTTTACTAATGCATTCTATGGGCACCTACAAGAACGCATGGATTGTGCCATCCCAAGCAAAACCAGGCCTTACTCCTCCAAGAGAAGGAAACCAGTCTGGTGGACTCCTGCCATAAACAAGCTATAAATAGGAGGAGGAAACTAGTACAGAAGAGAGGAAAATCCCAAGAAGGGAAGACATCCCTGATCAGTATCAGCAAGAAACTACGATCCCTCATAAAATCATCCAAGGCAAGCTTTGAAAGAAACATTGCCAAGGACCCCAAAGATAACCACAAGGCATTCTTTATCTATGCCAAGAATCTAAGTGGCAATGCTCAGATGTGCTCGGAGTTAGCTCAGAATGGCACAAAATACACTGAACCAACCGATAGCCAACATCCTGGCAGACAGGTTCAGCGCAAACTTCACCCCCCTCTCACCCCCGAAAAGGCCCATAACTATACCAGAAGAATGTAGAGTCCCTGAAATCACAGACACTCAGGTTAAAACAGCCCTCTCCAAAGCCAAAAACACAGCATCAATGGGACCGGACTGTGTCCCAGGCTGCGTCCTGCACGAGCTCAAAGACGAACTAACCCCTCACCTAAACACACTGTTCAAACTCAGCCTCTCCACAGGCTACGTACCCATAGAGTGGCACACAGCAATGGTTATTCCACTCCACAAAGGTGGAGCCACAAAAGACCCGAGGAACTATTGCCCTACTAGCCTGACTAGCTTGGTCTGCAAGGCTATGGAGCACATCATCATAGAACTCATTAACAGAGATATTGGGAACCTCCAAACACTGGACCCTACCCAGTTCAGCTTTGTTAAGGGCAGATCATGCCGCCTAAACCTGGTGGACTTCTTTGAGACAGTTACCAGGGCTATAGATGAGGGAAAGATGGTACACAGTCTACCTAGACCTCACTAAGGCCTTTGACACCATACCCCATTCTGGTATTATAGACAAGCTCACCAGCCTGAACATAAACCCCTACGTCACAAGATGGGTTGCAAACTGGCTCACGGACAGAACCCACATGGTGAGAGTTGCGGGAGCTAGGTCCAACTCTAAACTGGTTACAAGCGGTGTTCCCCAGGGCTCAGTTCTAGGACCCCTCCTGTTCAGCATATACTTCTCAGAGGTACAGGCAAGCACAGGAGTACTATGGCTGACCAAGTTCACAGACGACTGCAAACTAGGGGCTATAATGGACTCTCCAGCTGACACAGACATCCTCCCAAAAGGGTCTCACTGAGATGGATATCTGGTGTCAAAATCATGGCCTCAAGCCAAATGCCAAAAAGTGCATAGTCATCCCCTTTGGAAAAAACAAAGTACCCACAAACTACCACATAGCTGGTAGTCCCCTAAATACGGAACACATAATAAGGGATCTGGGGACCAAAGTAGATAGTTGATAATCACATTGCTAAAGTGGTTAGAAAACCCTTCTACGTGGCCCACCTAATCACAAAAGGGTTCGCATCCAGATCAAAAGAGATCATTGTGCCCCTCTACTCATCAGACAACACCCCATTTGGGATGTACCTTACAAGACACCTGCAACAGCTGGAAAGACCACAGAAGCACCTCACCAGGAGGATCACTGGCCTCAAACAGATGCCCTATGCAGCTCAACTGAAGAAACTCCAGCTGTACTCAGTTGCATACCGCCTACTCAGAGGTGATCTCTGCCTGACATACAAGGCCATGTCCAACCCAGAACTGATGGACAAGCTCCACCTAAAGAAAACCTTATCCCCTTGAGCCACACGCTCTAGGGATCTAAACCTCACCACAACAATAAATAGGACATGCTGGAGGGATAGATTCCTGTCCCAGAGACTTCCCATGCTTTGGAACAAGATTCCAATCTACATTAGGCAGAGCTCCTCACTAACACTCTTCAAAAGAAACCTTATAGAGTGGATGGGAAACAGAAAGTTTACCTCGGGGATCACTTCAGTGGCTCTGCTGGACAGAGGCACAGAGAACTAATCTAAGGGGGCGGGGAAAGCCAACACATTCTGGCTAGGCTTATAAATGCCTTCGGGCAGATAGGTTCATAGGTAGGTACTAGGCTATGACTTAATATACAAGTGGGTCTTTCTGAGTAGGCATATAATTCAGCTTATTAAAAGCTGATATAGTTGTCAAGTCTTTCTAAAATGAACTTTGACTGTTCTGGATAACTGCAAGTCCTTTCCTCAATGTCTTCTAATCCAAGTTCCTAGATCATGTAGCCTGTAAGTAATCTATACAAGTTTTTCAATCATTCTAGTGTCTCCTCCATAAGACACCTCAATAATTATTTGAACATATTTTTCCAGCACTAACATTACAAGTCTACATTACTTTGTTGAACATTCACTTCAACAAACATCTGTCCAATGAACACAAAACAGTGAATGTTCATTTACGTGAACATTCACATCCGTGAATGGTTTACCCAGGAAACAGAGTTACTTGGCCAACACTTCACACACTGCAGTACATCAAATCCATCAACCTCCCCCCACACCGACTCCTGCTTATACTTATAAATACCAACTCAGAGATCGCACTACAGTAGGGAAAAGAGCATTCTGGAGCATTTCTCCCCGGGCCTCCACTGAAAACAGATCTGTGAACAAATGTTAAATAAATAAATAAAAATAAATAAAAGAGCAAATTTCTGAACTTGGCCAATTAACTTCATTCGCTGATGTGAATGTTCGCTTAAATAAACAAACAAACACATACCATTTTGTGTTCATTGAACACATGTTCACTGAAGTGAACTTTCACCAAAGTAATATAGACCCCTAACAATACCCTGATGTGCACATGCTACAAACATTTTTATCCTATTACCTTAAACAGTAATTTAGTTTAAGCTATCGGTCTGCCTTCCTTAGGCTTCCTTAAGTAGTTGTGGTTTTATACCATCCATTATATGACTAGTCTCTAGGCGGTGTATACTTCAAAGTCTTAATTACTTGTACATATATTTTATTTTGTAGCTTTGGCCTGTTTTGCACTATATCAACCAAGTTAAGAAGTGCATCTGGAACCCATTGGCCTTAGAAAGGGGAATTGTGGTGGCACTACTCGATGCTGTAAGTGTAAAAATAAAGACACTAGAATCTCAGCAGTCATGCAGGTCAGACACATTCATATTTGTACAATTACTGACACATGGTTTCAATTAAATGGGAGCACTAACCACAAAAGGAATTAGTAACTATTATGCCTACTGACTCTTGGTTAACTGCAACACCAACAATTTACATTACATTTCCACGGGACCTTAAATAATTCACTCAAATTCAACTACTGTATCAGCCAAGTGCATATTCCAATCACTTTTCCCCCGAAGACCATGGAAATTACCTTAACATCACTGAAGCATTAAACACCAAACGCCGTCTTGCTATGTACTTCAATTACTCAAGCATTGACTGGCATACTTATACCTTTAAGAAACTGATATGCCCAGTACTTCCTAGACTTTTCATACCAATGCACTGGAGCAAATTGTAAAACTATCCAATGCATGATCTCAAAATCACTGACCCAGTCCTTACCATGCTACCCCCCTTCTGACTCTACCCCATCAGCATTTTCTGAGTCCCCTCTGTCAGACCCAGTGGTACCATCCCACTCCATAATGCAACAGTCTTCAGGGTCATCTCCAGGGCAAACTTACTTTATCCTGTAGCAGATTTCTACAACATTCCCAGCAATTCCCCATAGATGGACCCAACGGAAAGCGTTTCCACATACGTCTTTGGCTTTAACCAATGCCTCGACAGGCGCAACGGGGAAAAAAAAGTCACCAGTTTCACTACAATTATTGTAAAATAAATACTTCTGGATAACATGTCATCCAGAAACTCAGGTACAACGGGGTATCAAGGCAGCTTTAAATATTAGCATATTGCTCAGCTAGTTGTATTCTTAACAGCATTTGGTTCCATCTCCCAAGTTTTTAAAAATACTTACAATGTCATATGCTACAATCTAATCCTTGACACCTTCCTCCAGTAACAAATGTATTCTACATGCTTGACAAAACAGATATCTTCCAGTGACTATTGACTTCTGGTGAATAAATCCTCTGATGCTTAGATTTGTATCAGATACACGTTATATGTTATTCCTTTCTCTAAATACCAAAAAGCCCAACATAACTCTTTTTTATTACATTTACATGAAATCACCAACATCTTCTCCTGCAACACGCCATGATAAAGTCTTAAATCAAAAACTCATTGAGCTGTATATGAAGGTCCTATTTAATTCAGTGCTACAAATGCATTTTTATGCAAACCACTTCGTTTAAATAATTTTCATGTTCTCCCAATTATTCATTTCTGTCCAGTTGCTGAGAGTTTATCACATCACATTACTACCGCCTTCATAAATCACTTAAACTAGTTACTGGTTTCCATCCAACTATAAGATAATACAGCAATATTTATTTAGCTTGCACAGACATGGCAATAATCGCTGCTTTTATAGCAGTTGTAGGAAAAGTGCACCATCATGATGCATCTACTTTATCACAGTATTTAAATTCAAACCATTCAGGTAGCAACAAGGACAACACCGATAGTACACTGGGCTAACAAACGTATCAGTTGGATGAATTTGCCTTCTATGCCCTCATTATAGATATGATATTTTCATACTCATGGGAGCAACTGTGCATAACAAGCTAGTATACTGAATAATGATTACACCAAGCAAGTAAATGAAATTTCTAAACCTGCAGTTTCTCACTCTCCATTCAAACACGCATTATGAAGAAAAATATTTAACTTTGAACTTTGTTGTGCACTTGAGTAACAGTACGTTGTAGCAGCAGCAGCAGCCCTGGGTGTAACTGCTCCCGTGATGCATATTCATCCATGTCTGATCTGCAGAATACTGTTAAGAGCAAAAGCTCTCTGTGAGAATATGTATTTTGATCATTTCTGTTATAAATCAATCTACTGTACTCCCCTTTGTTGTACTGAAAAATAGTTGCTTTATTCTTCAGTGTACATGCCTACTAATCCTAAAATTAGTCAATCATTAACGTAGACATGGCATTGTTACTGGTAAAAAAAAAAAAAAAAGTGTAAGCTGGCCAGCAGTAAATGCTGAGATACCATTCAACTTATCTTACGTACAAAGATGTTTTCATGAACCCAGTGCCTAATGTATGCTCCCCCTCCATCAATGTTAGTACTGTATGGTGTGCAACCCCTTGCAATGCACAAGACATTATTTGGGGCATAATTTGGTTTGCAGTGGTTTTGGGTAACATAATAAAGATAAGGATATGGGTATAAACAGATTTTGAGACTGCATGTAATAGGGAAAGTGTTATAGGGTTGCCAACTTTTCATGTCAAAAATTCTGGACATGTATGGGAAAGCAAAATGCCTGCAGACTAGAAGTGTGCATTAA
This sequence comes from Protopterus annectens, assembly GCF_019279795.1. Classification (NCBI taxonomy): domain Eukaryota; kingdom Metazoa; phylum Chordata; order Ceratodontiformes; family Protopteridae; genus Protopterus; species Protopterus annectens. Next base: position 305,461,892 of record NC_056733.1, on the reverse strand, counting down.
CCTCCCCTTGAGGGGACTGTAATACAATATTACTGTACTTAAACATATTCTTGTGTTTTTCAAGGTCAGTGACAGTGTCCCTTAATTTTGGACTGACAGAAAAATTCTGGACACTTGCCAGCCCTAACTGCTATCAGATCAGAATAAGTGCAAAGGAATGGGTATCCAAGAACTGCCACTAGCACACAAACTGGTAGAAGTATTTACTATTAACTGGTGCCCTCACTAGATGGACCAGTGATGGCCACATATAGAAGTGATTTAGATATCTCCTACATGAAACATCTTCCAGGTCTGGGATTAGTCTATGAGCCACAGCTGCTTCAACACCCCCACACCTCAACAGCTTCCAGGGCTGGATGCTCAGGATCAACTTCAGGAACCTCCTGCACAATATGTCTGCAGAAATGAGCACATGTAGTGTGCCTGACTCTTCTAAACATGTGGCCGATGATGGCAAGGCATGGGAAAGAGACATGCAATCACACTGAATTTAATATGCCACTAACTGTAACAATTACAGCTAGAATGACGTACTGGTGTAATAAAACTCATAACTTAAACATACACTACTAAATATTTCATGCACACTCCAAACCCCCCATGTATTCGATACACTGATATACGCAAATGTATATAATGCACAAAAAATACACACAATGCATATATAAAAGTAAAGGATATAGTAACACTTTGCAACATATTACAATAACCAGTTGCAAACATTACAGTTGAAATTCTCAAAGTTGTTACTGCAGTGTTTTATATACTTTAAAGTTTTGGGTTAAAGGTATATACTCTGGACCTATCTGCAAGCTGCCTCTTGGTTAAAAAGGATAATTTAAAAGTGCATCTTCTGGTGTCTTACAAGCACCCTGTTTACTCTACTTACCAGCTACTTAGAGTTATACTGCAACAGTGTGCTGATTCCTGTTCTCTAGACCTATCTGCAAGCTGCCTCTCAGTTAAACAGGCTAATTTAAAAGTTTATCTTCTGGTGTCTTATAAGCACCCTGTGTAGGTTTACATTTAAATATCTTTGTATTCCTGACACTTTGTACTTTGTACAATACCATTCTGAGACTTTCACTCTAGGATCAGCACCCCCCCTTCGGTAATCTTGGGTTTCTGCTGACTTACTTCCATTAACATTACCCTGCAAAGAACAGTGTGTGTGTTCAACTTTCCTTATATGTAGGGTAGCACACACTCAGACCAACCCTGTCCCCACCTGAAACCCTCTTTGGCCAACCCCACTGTTACACCCACTGCCTAATTAATTTCCTTTACAGTCATTCCCAGTGGAAAAGTTTGAATTTGGCTACAGAAATCAAGTATAGACCAAACAGACTATCTTTACCACTTACCCTGCAATCCTTGCCAAAGGTTTTAGCCTACTCTAGGACCTGCAACCCCCCCCCCCTGCATTTTCCTTGCAGGACTTTAAATCTTTATTTGTACTTTGGTAATATTGGGTTTCTGCTGACTCGCTCCCATTAACAGTGTTGTGTGCTCTGAAATGAGTTACTTCCCTCCCTCATTTGGCTCTCCTTAGCATTTCATTGGCTCACACTTTGTCATTTTTTATTTGCCTGCCCACTGACAGCAGATCAGAAGTTTTTTTTTACCCTACTTGCATAGCTTGGAGCCATCTTTAAATCTAAAATCTTCCCTGCTGGAATTAACTACTGTGGTGTTCTAGATGAGTGTATGTCTCTAAATGTAGGTACATTTGCTTCTATTGCACAGAGTACAAGTTAAAAACACTAATGACTGATGCATACTGATTTTGGATGCTGCCATTGGGAAATTTAGGCTCTCATGTTTGTAAACACACAGACACCTTTCTAGTCCTCTCTTTTTTTCCCCTCCATATCTGCAGACCACAGACACCTTTCTAGCCCCTATTCTATTCCAACCTACCACCGGAATTAGCCTAGCTGATTGTTTTTCGCCAACTGCTTCAGTATCTGTTTCTACCCACTCTGTTCACCCTGCGGGCTCACTCCACTCCCTACCCCCAATTCCCACCCACCCACCCCCAGAGGTCCTACCCTTATACTTACTAACCACACCTCCTCCTCTTCCCATTACTCTCTAACCACACCTATTCTTCTAACCATTACTCTCATTACATATCTCTTGCTCTTACCATTACTCTTCAAACACACTCTTCAAATGCACTCTTCCTCCTACCTTTACTTTCTAAACACTCTCCAGTTACCCAACTGCACTAGTATTAACCTCTCACCATTCTCCTTTTATCACACCACACCCTACTCCCCTTCTTTCATCTCTACCCAGTGAATTTCTTTTTCTACCTACAAACAATCTATATTCATACAATGTATAAACAACCCATCTCATTTTATGTCCCACTCTTATTCACACTCTCACTACCACCTCCTTTAATCCTTGCCCATCTATTCACCTCCTTTAAAAACCCACTAGGCCCATACCTAAACTACCCCAAGAAAGAAACCAACTCTCCAAACTCTCCTCTCCTTTTTATTCATGCTAATATAACATCCACATCTAACTACATACTTCCTAAACACCATAGAACACTACACATAAAATAAAACAACCAGAACCCCAGGAAAGGCCTACCTCTATACAGCAGATTCCCCAACCCAAACTATCTAAGTCTACTACTCTGTTTAAAGGATGGTGACATCCACCCTAACCCAGGCCCACAAACAACTACTATCTCTCTCCTCAGCCACAAAGAATCAACTACTCATGCCCTCTCTAAACCATCAAACTCCCTTTTAATTGCTCATCTTAATATACGTAGCATAAACAATAAAGTAACTCAACTCTAAGCTCCAACTGAAATCTACTCAGTTGATAATCTCTACTTAACAGAAACTTGGTTAAAACCTGTAACCAAAGACAATGAAATCATCCCACCTGGATACAATATCCTGAGACTAGACAGAGTATCCAAGAAAGGTGGTGGGGTTGCTATCCTATATAAATCTAGCTTACAATTAACCACTCACAACTGTAAACCACCTATAGACTCCAATGCAGAAATTCTCATCTCCAAACTTCATCTTAACAATGGCATTTATCTACCACCTGGTAACAACACTGCCACCATGGAAAACATACTTTGCTGGCTTTCCCAATACCTGCCCCAAGAAACCATAATCTTAGGCAACACAAACATTGACTGGAGCTGCTACTGCAGCAGCCTCCCCACAAACCATATTAACCTATATGGTATTCCCAAACCATTACCCCCCCCCACCACCAGGATAAATAAATCTAACAAGAAATCAAGCTTATTAGACTGGATTCTCATAAACTATCATCCTCACATTTATGATTCAGGAACCCTCCCTGATGATTTAAGTGACCACTTTCTTACCTATATCGGACATAAAATCAACTCTCCCATTCCAACATCTGTCAAAAACATCAGATCTAAAAAGTACTTTAACCCTGAACTATTCCAAATGGAACTAAGAGCTTGCAACTGGTCTCTTTTACAAAACCTCCCTTTAGATGAAGCCGTTAGTTACTTTAACTCCAACTTCCTTGCCATTCTCAGCCATCATGCTCCAACCAGATTAATTAGAATTAAAACCAAATCTGCTCCATGGCTTTCAAAAGAAACCAAACATAAAATAAATCTTAGAAACAAACTTTGGGCAAAATGGAGGAAGACTAAAAACGCTATAGACCAACTAACATTTAAGACAGTTAAGAAATGAAACCAAGAAAGCTATAATATCTGATAAAAGAAACTACTACCTACAATCCCAACAAGCTAATCAAAACAACCCACAAAAATGTTGGGCTAGCATTAACCAAGTACTCCATCCAGATCAATCCACTACTCTAAACCCTCAAAAGACTGAGCACAAAAATCCAATGAATACAGCTAATGCTTTCAATACCTTTTTTACTAATGCCATACAAACACTAGCTAGTCAACTATCACCTAATAACTTCACTATATCTTCCTATAAAATCAACCTTACCCCCTACTTTTCATATTCAACCTGTCCCAACAACAAATATTCTAACCCTTCTACAGAAACTAAAACCATGCTCACCCTCAGCAGACCAACTACCTGCTGAATTCCTACAACAGTCAGCCATAGCTATTGCTTATCCCATTACTATTCTGATCAATAGAACTATTACCGAAAGTCATATCCCCAGTTTATGGAAAATGTCCCATATTATCCCCCTCCATAAAAGGTGGACACTCCACTGAACTCTCCAACTACCGCCCCCATTGCCCTTCTCTCTCCTTTGGCAAAGATCATGGAGAAATGCATTCACAGACAATTACTTGACCATCTAACCCAAAATAAGTTACTTTCCAACTGTCAACATGGACTCAGACCTTCAAATAGCACTACTACTGCCCTTCTTTCCTTCACAGGTTGTATCCACAAAAAACGCTATCTTAACAAGCTTTCTTCAGCACTATTTATTGACCTGTCTAAAGCTTTTGACATGGTAAATCACCAAATTCTCATCAAAGTACTGAAATCCCTGTCACTAGATACATCTTCTATAAAGTGGTTTCAGTCCTACCTTGATAAAAGACAACAGGCCATACTATGGCACAAGTCTCTCTCCACTCACCTGCCAGTCAACCTTGGTGTCCCTCAAGGGTCCATCCTAGGACCTCTACTTTTTTCCATATTTATTAAATGACCTTCACCTCGCCATCCCCCAAGCCACATGCATACAATATGCAGACTCCACACTGATATGCTCAGCCACCTCCTCTTCTGAACTTAAATCTCTTACCAAACAAGTATTTAACACAGTTGAGCAATGGTTCACACATAGATGCCTTCTCCTAAACCCCAAAAAGACTAAACTCCTCCTCTTCTCTCCCACCTAAACCCCAAAAAGACTAAACTCCTCCTCTTCTCTCCCACCAATAAGTCCTCTCCTCTTGATTTCTCAGTTTTCTCTACCAATAAAGGTATTATATCCTCTGAACCAGCCACCAAACTATTGGGTAACACAATTGACAACAATCTGAACTTTGATATCCATAATAACAATACTATAAAAACTGCCAACAAAAGACTTGGCTCTGTCTATAGGATAAAATCCTTCCTCTTACCTTCAGCTAAAACCACTACAGCACACACTCATCTAATCTCTTCACTTATTTATGCCTCACCTAGTTTTACTAATCTATCTAAAAATAATCTTAGCAAATTGGAAATGTCCTACAATAACATTGCCAGATTTGCTACAGGCAACCCATTTAGAACCCACCATTTCATTAATTTAAAGCAGCTGGGATGGCTTGAACTACAAAATCTGATTAAATTCCATCAACTATCTATAGCCCACAACACTCTTTATAAACCTTCCAAAACTCCTATTCTATCCACACTCATCACTCCCTATAAAAAACCTGAAATCCTTAAGGTCTTCTCAGATACTTCTAGTACATACCACTAAACCAAACAAGGTTGGCGACTCCCTCTTTTCTAATACTGTTGGAAAAGCCTGGAATCTACTCCCCAGTGAACTCTCCTCACTTCCCTCACTATCATGCTTCAAAAACAAATTGAAAGTATTCCTCAGAACACACTGGTTATGCCCCTGTACTAAGCCGGACTAGTTATGTCTCTCTTAATACCTTTCTACCCCTTCTACTCATTAACTGTAATTCCTTCCTTATTAACCATAATACTATCTCCTTCTAGAACATCTTGGTTGTACTAGCATGCTATGGTATGCCTGTATTCTGCACTGCTGAATTTACTGTGATAACCTGTAATATGCATTGTAAATATGATTTTTAATGTTTCCTTATTTGTTATCTTGTTAATTTCATTGTTCTATCTTGGAGCTTATTTCCCCAGGCCTCTACTGAAAATGGACATGTATCCAGTTAGACTAGCCCGGTCAACAAATGTAAAATAAAATAATAAATAAATATAAAGTTGTACTAATAATTTTGTATAGTCAATTATGCCCAATATGCAGCCAATTGTGTTATTGTTGAATTGTTTAACTCTATCCAACTGGAATTGTGCATATATGCATCAACATGTGATAGAGATAAAAATTTATTTTTTTTTTATTTGCTTAAGTGTTTCATCAACAAAATGGGACTCTTGACACCACATCCTAAAAAATATTACATAGAACAAAAAAAAAAGTGTAAATAAAAAGGAAAATCAAACTGACATTAAAACATGTTAAGGCTTTTTCAACTACATAACATAGGCAATTCAAAAATGAATTAGGACACCAATAAATACAAAAGAAAAAACATGTTAGAAGATAATAAAACTAGAGTGTTCTTCATTCAACATTTAAAACATCTCTGGTAACAGTAAATGTGACAGCTAGGCAATTCTTGTCCAGAAAGAAATGGCCACAATATAACTAGCCAGTTTGGAAAAAAACAGTAATCAAGGAGTGTGAGAAATTATAAATAAGGAAATTTAACAACTAGGAGCTCATCGGATTAGACTGAATTGTTCTGTTTAATCAGGATTAAAGAATAGAAATCCTATTTGAATGAAATACACTAGTATTGGTTTGAATAGGTCATCTACTCAGTACCACGTGTTAGTTTACTGTTTGGTTGATATTCAGTAGGAAACAAAGACGAGACTTTCTGGACTAGAAGCAGTGCACATATATAAACTGTATTTAAAGTACATCTAGCACACAGTGGCATGGCATTATTTCAACCTCACTACAAAATTAATACACTTGGGAGATTTACTCTACAGTGACTTCAGCAAACCATACAATATGGTTAGCTACATAGCAATGCAAAAAGTAATAACTGAGAATCATTTCATAAACTGAACCATGGATCTGGGTTTGGAAAAGAGACTCTGGGTGCTAAAGAAAAGAAACCGCTATGGAAGATCTGTTGCATGAGTAACATGTTACCCACTGATTTGCGCTGTGTACACATTTTTCTTCCATTTACACACAGGTGTGACCGCTCAACCTGCTGGAGCAGGTTAAGTATACAGAAGGTGACACAAACTCCAAGGAAGGTACATTACAGCTACCAGTAATAGTATACCATATACATGCTAGATTTGTTAAATGTGGAAAAGGTGAGATTAATACTATTTGGACAAAAACATGAATCACACTGTGGGCTGTGTATATGGGCGAAGAAAAAAAATCATAGGGTCAAAACAGTAAAATTAATGACACATTAGGATATAGAAATCACTTGCACATGAAGAGCAGGTAAATGAAATCTGCAAAGTGGCATCCAGTCCAAGCATTTGTATTTCAACATACTTAGGTTTATGACAGATAATGTATTAGTGCTTCTATTGACTGAATTTCATTAAAACATCAAGCATAACAGACCCAGAGAGTATCCAGTAAAATACAAAGAAGTGAAACGGTCTATGAGAAAAGATTTAAAAAGTTGAACACTTGTTACTTATCCTAGAAGAGTGTGCTTGAGGTGATTTAATATTGGCACAAGCATTTGCACTTTAGGTTTGCTTTTAAGAAGGCTAATAAGCACAAGATCAGCGATGGAACTTGAAACAAAGGTTCGGAGACCAAACATCCCAAACTAAATATAAAAATTATTAGTACAGTGGTATGAAAAATAATGCACTTCTAGCAAATAACTGCCCACTTGCAAAAAGTTTAAAGTACTGCCCAAAATACATGAAGAGCAAAATGCATATGGAGTTCCACTGAACATGGGCAGATGTTTCTATATTTTTATATCATGCACCTAATTGCAATGAATAGATGATAAACTGTCACCACATTTACACTGCTTCTATAACAACTTTGCACTAGCCACTATCTGACTTTGTCTCAGTCACCCACTACTGAAATAAAAATACTAAAATGTTCTAATTGATATAAGGTGGTTACCTGTGGAAGACCCAATAATTTATGGAGATTAATCCAAAATACACTGAGGTTGAGTGCCTCAGCAAATTGGTTTACACACAGATTAAGTATGTTTTCCTTTAAAGATAAGACTTCAGTCAAACTGGAGTTAAATAAAAATATTATACTCTGAAATCACATGATGAGAATATGATCTAATCTTATGATCCTATGTAAACAAAAACAATACAATGCTTAATTATGCTGATAAATAAATATATAAAACGATCTCGAAGTACACATTGTGATAAAATATTAACCCAAGACATAAAATGTGTAAAACTACAATTGTGACAAATATAAAACTAACATATCAAATACTAAGGTGGTCATTTCGGCCAGGATGTCCAATAGTATTTGAATGTTAAGCTCTGGCATAGTATCCCTCATATCCATCTCTGATGCACATCATCTTCACAATAAAAAAAAAATAAAAAGTTCTTGAAACTGCTTCTACAGTAGATGAAAGTTGGGTCTTCCACCAAAAAGTTAGTTTCCAATTCTGTTTAATAATGTCTGGAAAATAAACTGCAATCAACAAAAAAGGAAATTAAAAATGCTCTCCTTCTGTTGATGTGGGCTGGACTATCCATGACTGCAGGTGCTAGTGGGCATATGACAAATTGGTAGAAATCTTGTCATCCACTTCTCAAAACTTTACTGCTAACTTGGGATAATCCCTATTCTGAAACAAATGAATCAAGTTACCAATTTGTCTAACAAGTAGGTTGACCTATCAGAGGAATGTTAGCTAGAAAATTATTTTTTTTTTTGACTTGGCAGTTAATAACTGGAGATATCTTGGTATAAGAAAGATTGTCCTTCTCAAATGAGAAGGTAAACTCCTGGCTGACAAGATATAAATATACATGGCTAATGGTAAAGACAACTTGGATGCCAGCACTTGGAAGAATATGTCACTTCTCAGATTGTTTCTGCATTGATTAGGTAGTAAACCAATGCAGACTAAATTTTCAATCAACTGTCATGTGCTTATAACATCAAATACCTATATTCTTAGCATCAGGCAGACAGGTTATTGGTCTAGATGACTGAATATCAGGTCTGGCATTTTAGGTCATTAATAAATTCCTAACTCTTTGCTGGTTAATAACAGATCCCCTAAAGTTGAATGGGCAACAGTTTTTAGAGCTTACACAGTACAAATATATTTGTACAAATAAAAGGTATCTTTGACAAAATGTATGGAAGTGTATCCATTATATATTGCAGTGCCAATTATCAGCCAGAAAATTATATAGTTGATTTGTACATGTACTGTAAAATCCTAGGTTTCAAATCTAATTGATGTAAAGGTTGGTGTTTGAAAATCATTTGTCAGTAAAACTTCCAAATCTTATTTGAAGTACCTGGCTGTGACATTTTTATCTGACAACCCAAAAGCGAATTAGAAATCACCAACATGAAAAACCAACACATTATAAAAATGCTTAAAAATTATATAATGTAGCAGAAAGTGGCTTGATTACATGCTTCTTAAAGATTTCCTTTAACTATGTACTTTTATTATTCAACTTCTTTCTTTGAAATATACCCTAAATGTAATTAATGTTGCTGTTACAGCTAAGTAAAGTAATTTGTTGCATGTTGCACTATAAATGTAAAATATTTCAGATTTTCTTCAAAGAAATTGATCATTCATACGAGTCACTGATACAAAAAAGGAAAATTTAATGAATACGAAATGCAAATTTAAAGTATATAAAATTATTATCCTGAAAAGAACACAGTTATATAGTCTTGCTATATCTTGTGTGTGTACAAGACAAATAAAACGTATGCCATATATTATTTGAAGGTTACAAATACAAAGAGATCAGGGACACCATTTTCAGTGACTGAGTCTTGGACAAACATATTATACAAATATTACATTAATGTCTAATGCATCTGAACAATTAAACAGTGCAATTATTATGCAAACCATAATCACACATTCACATGTAAAGGAATAGAATTTTAGCAAGATGTTCACATTCTCAAGATTTGAGATAAGTTCAAGAGTTATGACAACAGTTTTGCTGGATGTTCTACATTTATTTGACTGAAATGTTATAGGACATGAATTTTAAGGGATGCAACATTTTGTGTAGTTCCTATACTAGAAGCGTAAATTATGTTTGTATAATACTATACATTACACAGACATATGGGCTGCAAACTTATGATTTTAACAACTCAACAAGTTGGCATGATGGAGAGCATATGACTAAACATTATGTATTAATTAGGTCATAGCTGAAAATGGACTCCTGTAATCCATTCCACCGTATTCAACAATAAATAATGCTGTATGTGTGGTTTATGTAATGGTGGTGGAATGTGTTTCAAGAAAAAACTAAAATGTAAATGAGGTTAACTATTTTAATTGTAATAACCGTATGCACTTTATTATAATTTTAGTTAAAAATTTAAACCAAATTAGGGAGAAAAATAGATCTATAGCGGAGGTATTTTTACTATTAAGGTTACTATGTTATAACCCAGCAAGAAGTGAAATGAAAATATTAGTGAGAATTAAGCATTAAAGCTGATTTGAGAACCCAAGTTCGCAATATTCAACATTTTACAAGTGTCTTATGGCTCTTTATCACCATTTCCTTGTAAATATTATTTTCATTACTGTTACGTTCTCATAGTTTGCTAAACTTCGAAGATATTTTTCCACAAAAATATAAATAAAAATGAACATCCTGACATTACTTTTTCTACCATTTTTTAAAAACTTTTCTTGTTCATAGTATAGGACCTACTGCTCATCCACACGTTTAGTCACAGTCAAGTCTCTAAGGAATTCATAATTAAGTCTGTTTTTAACTAGACTGCGTTTGAAGGTAGTCATGGAGATACATGCCTTGACACTTGCTTTATCTTGTTCACTTTCATGGGGATCTGAAATTTTCCGACCACTCGGAGGGAAGAAGGAAGAGAACCAGTATTAAATAGGATGATAGTCTGTCAGTTTGTTCCACAGACATTGGAGTTTATGTTTAGTATATCCGTCCCTCTTGACTGTAAGATTAGTGTTTTGCCATGTAATTATGTATGTTTTCTACCTGTTGTGTAATAGAGGTACACAGCTTTCTCTCAAAGACCTGAAGAATAGGCACATATCTCAAACAATTTATGGCAGACTAAGTCATCTCACTCTGCTCTGTATGTACTCCATGTTACCATACTCCTCTACCCTCAAAAAAAAAATACTTATCTTATGCTCATTAAGTCAAAGTTTAGACGCTAGATAATTATAACAATTATTTTCTCGCTCTCTCTCCCTCTCCATTTCACTATATTCTTCTGATTGTATTTAAACTAATATCACATGAGAATGTCTAATATCATATATGAGAATTTCCAACATTGCCTAACAGTCCACACTGAAACCTTCAGTGAAGACAAGGCCTTACAGGAATTCATATATGCTATAACTTTCACAATTGAACTGCTTAGAATCTAGTGTGATATTGCTGGTATTTTTGTATGCTAATGTAAACTGCACTGACAAAAGCATTTAAATAATAACTGTCTGACTTGACAAAATGAAACAGAGACTGAAGACAGACAAGGCTGTTGCAGTGTAAAACGCCAGGCCAGATTCAGTGCATTTTATGACTGCTCCATTACTAAATTCTGATTATGACAGACACAATGACCTCTCACAAAAAAATTAAAAAAAAAAAAAAAAAAACTCTCTTCCAGATATTTTGCGACTGGATAAATGTCTCTACACTACTAAACACTGAAGCTAGTCATCGCCATCATATCGGCTTCTAACACAGCCAAAAAATTCTGTTTCCAAATGTAAACAAATCAATAACTACAAAAGAATCACACAGACTTACTTCACAAATAAAGCTGATTAGCACACTGCAATCCAGCATAATACATGCCTTAGGAAATCCAAGTTATATCCATTTTATGGATTCATAGGTAGGTACTAGGCTATTAGCCCCAGGGACTATAGAAGCCTAGCCAAAAAGGTACACCGGCTTTCGCCACCCAAGAAAATAATTTTCCTGTGCCCCTGTCGAGCAAAGCCACAAAAGTGATCCCTGGGGTGAATTTCCTATTTCCCATCCAATCATCAAGATTCTTCTTGAAGAGTGCTAATGAGGAGCTTTGTTTGACATAGATAAGTAGTCTGTTCCAGAGTATGGGAAGTCTCTGGGACAGGAATCTATCCCTCCAGCATGTTCTGTTTATTGTGGTGACAAGGTTTAGGTCCCTAGAGCATGTAGCTCGGAGGGATTGGGATTTCTTTAAGTGGAGCATGTCCAACAGCTCTGGGTTTGACATAGCTTTGTATGTTAGGCAGAGATTGCCTCAGAGTAGGCGACATGCAATTAAGTAAAGCTGGAGTTTTTTGAGACGGTCTGCATAGGGCATCTGTTTGAGGCCAGTAATCCTCTTTGTGAGGTATTTCTGCGGCCTTTCCAGTTGTTGTAGATGTCTTGTGAGGTACATACCAAAAGGGACATTGTACTCTATAATGGGTCTAATGAGTGATGAGTAGAGGGGAACAATGACCTCTTTCTGGATGAGAAACCTTTTGTGATTAGGTAAGCCACGTAGAAGGATTTCCTGACCACTGTGGTTTTGTGATTATCAAAGGAGAGACTACTCTCCACTGTGTCCCAAGGTCTCATCACACTTTCAGCATTAAGTAGACTACCACTTATGTGGTAGTTCATGGGTACAGAGTTTTTACCAAAGGTGTGACAATACACTTTTTGGCATTGAGCTTCAGGCCATGGCTTTGACACCAGGCATCTGTCTCAGTGAGGACCTTTTGTAGTATGCCCACATCGTTATGAGTTTCTATTATGGCTCCTAGTCTGCAGTCATCTGCAAACTTTGTTAGCCAAAGACCTTCTGTGTTAGCCTGTACTTCAGAGAAGTAGATAAACAGGAGAGGACCCAGGACTGAACCCTGTGGTACTCCACTTGTCACTAGTCTGAAGTCGGATTTGGAGTCTGCTACTTTCACAGTGTGGGTTCTGTCCGTGAGCCAGTTGGCAACCCATCTTGTGACATAGGGACTTCTACCGAGCTTATCTATAATTCTAGAGTGTGGGGATGGTGTCGAAATCATTGGCGAGATCTAGATAAGCTGTGTGAACCACCATATCCTCATCTATGGCTTTGGTGACTGCTTCAAAGAAGTCAATCAGGTTCAGGAGACAAGATCTGCCTTTTACAAACCCGAGCTGGGTAGGGTCCAGAGTTCGGAGATTACCAATGTCTTTGTTTAAGAGTTCCATGATGATACGTTCCATGGCCTTGCAGACCTGGCTCATCAGGCTAATGGGGCGGTAGTTCCTGGGGTCCATCATGGCTCCCCCTTTGTGAAGTGGGATTACTGTCACAGTGCGCCATTCAGGGGGCACAAAGCCTAAGGTGAGGCTATGATTGAACATGGTACTTGGGTAGGGTGCCAGTTCATTCTGTAGTTCATGTAGAATGCAGCCTGGGTTAGTCAGGTCCCATGGATGCTGTGCTCTTGGCTTTGGAGAGTGTGCTTTTACCTGTGCAGCCGTGATTACAGGAACTTTGCATTTTTCCGGTATAGAGATGGGCCCTCTAGGGGGGAAAAGTTAGCACTAAACCTGCCAAGATGTTGCCAATATCAGCTGGTTTTGTATATTTAGTGCCATTGTGCTGTAACTCAGAGCAGATCTGAGTGTTGCCATTGAGATTCTTGACATAGCTATAGAATGCTTTGTGGTTGTCTTTAGAGTCGGTGGCAATTTCGTTTTCGTAACCAGCGTTGGAGGATTGTATGACAGATCTCAGCTTCTTACTGAGTTTGACCAGGGAGTTCCTCCAGTCATGGGATTTTACTCTTTTTTGCAACAGTTTTTTTTCTTCTGTTGTAGAGTTTGTTTATGGCAGAGGACCACCAGATTGGCTTCCTTTTTTTGGAGGATAGCATCCTGGTTCTATTAGGGATAGCATGATCCATGCACTCATGTAAGTGCATTTGTGTAAGATTCAGCAGTTGTATCTCTATTGTACGCCTGCATGGGTGTCATGAAGTTTGCCACTTCTGTCTTAAGAAGTGTGAAGCTGGCTTTGGAGAAGTTTTTTTACGGTGGTTTCCCTAATTGGGGGTGGGGGCGGGATGTGGATGTCTAGGGTGATACGCTTGTCGGATCTGACCAACGAGGAATTGACATCTAGTGTGGAACACCAGTTGCCCACGTTGGTAATGACCAGGTCTGGGGTATTGCTGCCCCTGGTGTGGGTGTGAATAAGTTGATCCAAGGCATTGGAATTTATGAATTCCAGAAAATGTTGAGCAAAAAAGAGAGTTTGTACAAGAGTAGTTTTCCCAGTTAATGGTGGGGTAGTTGAAATCGTCCATTATTAGGGTGTTGTGTTGTACCCTAATACTTTTCAGTGTATCAAGAAATGAGGAGTGGGAATCCTGGGGCATGGTGGTGGGTCTGTAGCAAGCTACAATTTGGATTGCGGTCTTGCCCAGAGTTAGTTGCACTTGGATAATCTCGGATGCATTGTGCTGTGCAACTAGCCTGGAGGTGTGGATATCCTTAATGAATATGGACACGCCTCCTCCTTTAGTGCTTCATTCTGGGTTAGGTGGCCGAACGGTGTGGTTTGAATTATAGCCTGGTAATGCAGGGGTGCTCCCTGGAGCTTTGAACCAGGTCTCCGTCACTGCACAGATGCCGATGTTCTCCATTTTAAGGAGTGCCTCGAGTGGGTGCATTTTGAGGTTTAGACGTCTAGCATTGAGTAGCATTACCCTCAGATTTTGCTTGCTTGTACCGGTTGCTGTGGTGAATTTGTCATTTGAACCTCGTCTAAAAAAGGCACTATAGGTTTGGCAAGAGCCTTAGCCAGTATACGGAATCCCAAGGGCGACAGGTGCAGGCCATCTCTGGCACAGCATCATGATCTGTCGATCATGTCGTCCCAGGCAGACAGATACTGGTCCCCTTTGAATGACACCAGAAGCTTAGCCAATTGTTGAAGTCAATCTTTGTCCTTGTACTGTGGTATCATTCTGGGTGATGGCAGGATGCTACTCAGGGCTAGGGTCATACCTGCCTGGGCTGCAAGATCAGAGAGCTCCTCTATGTCTCTTTTCATGTAGTCCAGGGAGGTACATCTCAGGTCATTCACACCAACATGGACAATGACAGTGTCATATTTGTACTTGTTATGGAGTGACCTGAGTGCATGCATTATGTGATGGATCCCGGCACCTGACAGGCAGCTGACAGTAACTTTCTCCTTGTTTAGCCTGGTGAGTGGAACATCAGTGTGCCTGACTATACAATCACCTATGACTAGAGTGTTGGGTACGTTGTAATGCCTTATGGGATGTGGTGGAGTGGCACACTGAGTATGTGGGCTATGGGTCATTTGGGTTGTGTTGGGGGTGGAGTTTGCTTGCATTTCTGCTTTGGAGGTCCCGGATGCTTGGGCAGGATTTTATTGGAGAGCCTCCGCGAATGTAGGTGTGGGTTTTGGTGGTGTAGGTTTTGAGGGACTATGTGATGAGCATGGTGTGGTGCAAGTTTTTACCTTCTCCTCTTGACTGTCTCGTCCAGTCTTTGGTGAAGAGAGCTTTGCTTCCAGTTTGGCTATACAAGTGCATCTCTCACAGGTTGTAGTGTTGGGTGGTAGGAGAAGAGGGCTGTCTGTGTACAGGAGGCAATTGCTGCATTGCCCCAAGATGTCCAGATTCATCAGTAGACAGGAGAAATCACTGTGAGTTGACCCTTAGACATGCCTCAATAGCTGCTTATTTATTACGTACTAAAAACTGCTTTCCTCTAGACAAGTGAGGAAAGTTGAGTGCTGTAGTAATTTGCAGCTTATTTAGTGCTTACAATGAGTTCTGAACAAGTGCAGAGTTCAAAGAAACAGATTTGAGTGCTGAAACTAAAAAACTGGCTAGTTCTAAGAAACAAAATTAAGCTAGAAGGCTTCCCTCCAACACAGGAAGGCTTGGGGGCTCAGAAGCCTTCAGTCTATCCAACTTGCAGGAAATGAGTTTAAACATTTTTCTTTCCCAGATGCTCTCTTTGTACACAGTAGGCGTGCCTGAAATTAGAATATGATCTCACTGCACTCAGTTGAGTGAGCAAATGAGATGGGCCCAGGAGGAGTATCTAAACACAAATTTACAAGAGGGGCGGGTAGTTTCAAAGCCACCAAGATTAACACCAAAGCAAAAACAGGGAGGGTGGGTTGGGAACTAACTGAAAAAACAGTCAAAACTTCTAGTTCAGTTAATATTCAATGCAACACAAATAAATCATTTAAAATGCTGTATTTAAAAAAAGTGCAGATAAAAGGTACTTAAATTCTCTTATACGTCCAGTTGAATACAGCTAGATTTTAGCCAGCCAAAGCTCAGGTTTTACAAATTGATTCCTAAATCAATTCTTAAAGCAATCAATAACCTGAAGGATGCAGCTCAAGAACATACAGTGGATATAAAAAGTGTAAACACCCCTGTTAAGATGCCAGATTTTTTGTGATATAAAAAAATGAGACCACAATAAATCATTTCAAAGCTTATAACCTGTACAATTTAATTGAAAAACAAATCTGTTAGGGGAAAAATATAAAAAACATACAATAAGCTGGTTGCATAAGTGTGCACACCCTTAAACTAATACTTTTTTGAAGCACCCTTTGGATTTAATTTAGTCTTCTTGGGTAGGAGTCTATCAGCATAGCATATCTTGACATAGCAATATTTGCGCACTCTTGCTTGCAAAAGGCTCCAAAGAAATCTGTCAGATTGCGAGGGCATCTCTTGTGCACTGCCCTCTTCAGGTCGCCCCACAAATATTCTATTGGATTTAAGTTTGGGCTCTGGCTGGGCCATTCCAAAACTTTAATTTTCTTCTGGTGAAGCCATTTTTTTGTTAATTTGGATGTATGCTTGGGGTCATTGTCATGTTGAAAGGTGAAATTCATCTTTATCTTTAGCTTTCTAGCAGACACGTGGAGGTTTTGGGCTAAAAGTGACTGGTATCTGAAACTGTTTATAATTCCCTCCACCTTGACTAAAGCCCAGTTCCAGCTGAAGGAAAGCAACCCCAAAGCATGATACTGCCACCACTATGTTTCACCATGGGGATGGTGTTCATTTAGTGATGCGAAGTGTTGTTTTTGCGCCAAACGTACCTTTTGGAATTGTGGCCAAAAAGTTCAACCTTGGTCTCTTCAGACTAGAACATTTTTCCCACATGCTTTTGATGTATTGTTTTGCAAATTTTAGCTGGGCGTGGATGTTTGTCTGTGCAAGAAAAGGCTTCTGTCTTGCAACCCTACCCCATAGCCCAGACATATGGAGTATACAGGAGACTGTTTTAACATGTAGTACACAACCAGCACTTGCCAGAAATTCTTGCAGCTCCTTCAGTGTTGCTGTAGGTTTCTTGGCAGCCTCCCTGACCAGTCTTCTTTTCTTTTCAGCAATTTTAGAGGGACGTCCAATTCTTTGAAATATCACTGTTGTCCCATATTTTCCCCAATTTTTGATCACGTCTTCACTGTGTTCCATAGTATATCTAATGCTGTGGAAATTTTTTTTGTACCCTTCTCCTGACTGATACCTTTCAACAATGAGATCCCTTTGATGCTTTGTAAGCTCTCTGCAAACTACGGCTTTTGCAGGCAACTTGAGTAAATGTCAGGAAAATCCTACTAGGACAGCTGAACTTTATTTAGGTTTAATCACAGTCTCTTTAATTGATGGCAGGTGTGTACCCAAGCAGACTGAATGCTGTAATTAAATCAACAGGTGCTTCAACAAAGTATGAGTTTAAGGGTGTGCACATTTATGCAACCAGCTTATTATATGCTTTTTATATTTTTTATAAATTTTGCCCCATAACAGATTTGTTTGTTTTTCAATTCAATTGTATAGGTCACATTACAGGTGGGAAAAGTTTTGAAATTATTTATTGTGGTTTCTTTTTATATCACAAAAACCTGGCATTTTAACAGGGGTGTGTAAAGTTTTTTATATCCACTTTATATGATCAATGCATTTAGTGATCCCTCAATGTAGTAAGTTGTATTCTGTTGCCATGTAACAAAGTTTTTTTTTTTTTTTTTTTTTTTTTTAAAAGAGTATACGACATCCCTTCATACTGCAGTGGGTATCAGAAATATTACTTTCTGGTAAATATCCACCTTTAAAAGATGAAATAAGGAAATACAAAATTTAAGAGGACACTGTAACTGCTCTTACATATATAACAGGCTTACTATGCAACAGTTGTGTTACTGAGGGTTACCCTTTTCAGCGAATCTAGGGGCATATACATTCAAACTTGCCTGTAAAGGAAACACATTTTATTACTGACATACATATAGATCCAGGAGTGATGGTGCTTGAATTCCATTGTTAAGTACAGTCACCATATTCATGCAATACATTAGGAAAGCCATAGCTTATCAATTCTTTACCATCTTTTAGAAATTGGACAACCTGTAAATCGCTACCCTAACTGGACAGTGAACATTCTCCAGCAGGATGTTTATGTACAGGTAATGCCCAGTGAAAAACAAGTCCACCACTTCACAAAACCATGTTAAGGTGCAGAGTTTCGATATAAAAAAATGGCTGTCATTAAGTTTGCTAAAAGCCGTTTTGCTGTTCAGCAAGCATAAAAAAGGCAAACAAAAACAAAACAGTAGAAACATGCATGTGTGTGTGCGCACTCATTCTTATAGAACAGACAGAGACAGAAAGAGGTGTGCCTGTGTGTCAGTGCATGAGTATAAGACAGAAGCCCAACATCTTTGGACTGCAAAATGCAGTATTATTGCCAGACCTTAATCCTTTGAGATTTGTTATGGGGGAGTCGCAACAAAGGGGCTGTAGCTGCTGATCGTGTGTGTGTCTGTGTGCATGTGTGTTTTTCTATGTATACATGTTATGACTATCCATGTGTGTGTGCATGAGCAGACATTAAATACTTGCATAAAACTTATTTTAGATGTGAAATACTTCCGCCAAACAGCAATTACTTCTGCTACAGCAAGTTTGAAATATGCGGAGGAACTATTTTTACATTAAAAATAAATTAACAGTTTAAAAATATAGCCCATTTTCTAAGCGTAATAATTTCCCCCAAGGTGGGTGTTATGAGGGAATTCACTCCCTTCCAGGGATGGTAAAGCTCAACACTCCTGGGCATGAGTTAATTCCCTGATGATGTCCACCTTGTCTGCTACTGTTGCTTACTGAAAGGCCATCTTTCTGACGTGATTATGAAGCACTAATCTTATGCCATGCAATCTGTGATGCATTTTTAAATGCGATACAAGTAATGACACTATAAATAAATCAAAAAAAATTATGAGAACTCCATCCCCACTTTCCTCAACATATTCTTATTCTTTGCAGTGTAAAGTTCTCCACTTGCAACAAAAGAATAATGCAGAAATATGATTTGGGTGAGAAATTACTGTCCTCACCAGTTTAGTGAAAATTACTAAATAATGAATGGAAGTGACACAAGGAGCAAGACATTAAATAGGGCTGTACAATTAATGAATGAAACAAGTAATTATTGAATAAAACAATGTTGAAGTACTATATGCAGTATGTACCTTAGGAATACTGCTTAAAAATAAATATCAGCATCTAGATGCTAATAAAACTGTACAAGTTCATTTGTTGTTCTACATCTCAAAATCTTTTCTTTTATGGATTGCTACATATACACTTGGTAGTACACAGGAGATATACAAGAAGTCACAGAATATGGCATCATTTTGTTTAGAAAACTTTCGTGACAAAACGAATTAACTTCCTTGAAACTTCATCTTGCCAAATGCTGTCTATCCACACAGTGTAAGCAAACTCTAATGCAGTCTCAGTATACGTACAAATTTTCAGAACTGCATATAGCGTGAAACAATAACCATGATTATTCAGTGCATGCTATTTACAGGGGAAAATTTCCCCAAGACATTTCACAGTCTCATGTTTCAAACAAAATGCAGCCAAAGATAAGTCGAAATTTCTATAGCAATGTGCTAGATAGACTGTTCAATATTCTAGGCCTCTAGTCCAAAAACACAGCATGCTTCATCCATTTCTCTGTGCCATCTATGTCTGTTGACAACTGTTTTCTGAGTCTGTTAAAAAAAATGCATATGAAGGAGTCTGAAGTTTATTCACTCACTCAGCAAGCTGTTGATTCATAGCCAGTACACTCATTATGCTAATTGAGTCAGATGATGCGTGTTGATGGAGGAACTAAACAATGAACTAAACAGAATTCCATATGAAAGCAATTTGCCCATTAGGCTGAAGACAGGATGGGATGCAGGGTGGCACAAACAGATTTTAAGTTGTGCTTCCACAGCTACAGACACAAGTCTACTTTCAAATTCCAGTACACAATGATTCAGGGGAAGAGACCTGTAATTGGTATGATCAAAAATATAAGGCAAAAGTCTGGACAGTTTTTCATAAAATTGTAGCTTTCTGGCAAATTAGTTGCAAATCATTAAAGACTGAAGTTAGAAAATAATCACAGGCATTTGAGTTTTAGACTTAATACCCTTCAGAAAACTCATGCTAATGCAAAACCTGTTATTCTATCAACTTTCTAAGTTTGTAGATGCAATATTTAAAAATTGTCGCCATTTGTACCACTTTTTTCATGGCATTGTCCAGATTTCTTACTCTAAGAGGCTGAGAGGTATGGATGCATGTGTTTATACACACACACACACACACACACACACACACACACCCTAGAGTCAGAGAGAGAGGAGAGCAAACCACAAAACTTACTGCTATCTTTTGGGAGTGTCACCTGTGTGCATCTAATTAGGGGGGGTGCTGTGTTCCCCCACAACGCAGCTACTATGGACTCTTACGAGCGCTGTCATTTAGAGTATGGAAAATATTTTAAGATGACAAACACTCAGTTTTGGTATACAACCCTCTCACTTGCAGCTTTAGTTACTGAATTCAGAGAAACACAACTGAGGTAATCAAAAATTTGTCTGGAATTCACACACACACACACACACACACACACACACACACACACACACACACACACACACAGATTTTACATATACAATACATAGTGCATGAAGCACTAAGATTACACTCCAATATATAAAAAAAAAAGACAGATTAGTTAAGTTCTACCATAGTCAGAGGGGTCTATATTAGAAGACCAACTATAACACCTAAACATCAATCTTCCTATATCGAACATCCCAGGGAAACACGTCCCTCGGCCAAAACACAAAAAACATTACTTGACATCTAAATTAAGTGAGGGGCTTTGCCCCCCACACCCCCCCCCCCCAAAGTAAATATACCAACTCTGGGATCGCTCAATAGTAGTAGCAAACTGCAGCAAACGGCCAAGGGAAATCTTTCCCTGCATTAAATCATCCATTCGCTGTTTCTTGCTTTCGATATTAGAAGATCGATGTTTAGGTGTTCATCACCTAAACATTCAGTCTTCTAATATAGACCCTAGTCAGAGACCTGATCTTAACATCGTACTGAACATTAAATATCCCTTTCTTAACTTAAGGTCAGGTCTCACGCTTGGTAGCCAAATCTGCCAATACTGACCAGCAAAGACAGCGGCAAAAAAAAAAAAATACCAATAAAACCATACCAATAACATGTCCCTGACTTCCTGCTGTAAATGTAGAAAGTAGCTAGAATAACAGGATGTGTCCAACTGCATTTTTTTACTCATATTGTTTTATTTTCAAATAATATAAAAACTTTCCTAATATTTTTATATAACATTTTAAATAATTATATACACAATTTACAGTTAGCCTGATATCAATATCATTAACTATT
This sequence comes from Protopterus annectens, assembly GCF_019279795.1. Classification (NCBI taxonomy): domain Eukaryota; kingdom Metazoa; phylum Chordata; order Ceratodontiformes; family Protopteridae; genus Protopterus; species Protopterus annectens. The sequence continues at coordinate 305,440,138 of NC_056733.1, read as the reverse complement.
TTCCATTACTGTACAGATGTAAATATATAAAAGTTATCAGAGAGAGAGTGTTGTTATTTGTAAAGTGTCCATTAAGGATACAACTTTTTTCCATGGATTGTTTACCAATGGCGTAGAATAAATTCTTAGTTCTTTGATAGCAATCAAAATTGTACTCTTTAGCAGGTCTAAAAAAAGTGTTCCATAGTTGGCGATGTGTTTGATTTCCATCTTCTAGTTATGCATTTCCTGGAAATTGCAAGTATTGTCCATAATAAATACATATCTGTTTTATTCAACTGAGGACCTTCATTAACATTCAACAATGTCAAGGTTTTAGATAAGTTAAAGGATGTTAATTCCATTCCAATATGATTTAATTTTAATACAATCATAAAACATACGATTCCAGTCAGCAGTAGATTCCTGTTAACATCTCCAACATATTCCCTTCCTAAAAGGACTGATTTTAATAATTTTATCTGGGGTTAGAAATGCTCTATGTAAATATTTCCAATTAAAGATTTTCCAATAATGTGAACTACACGTAAATTTCACTGACAGTAAAATATTTGATTTCTTCAGTTAATTGTAATGACTGCCCTTTAGATATGTACTGCCAATAGAATGTTTTAGGTATTGTTTTGTTCCTTGTATAGATTTGAAATACTATTTCTCATGTTAAGATCTTTGTATATAGTACCATATAAGCAATTTATAAATGTTGGTGTATTATTAAAGAAATTATTATTCTACATAATATAATGGCAGAATATAATGTTTGAGTTACTTTTAGATAACCCTGGCAGTGTACAATGTTTCTGTTTCTATTTTAGATAACCCTGGCAGAATACAATGTTTCAATTTCTGTTTTAAATAACCCTGGCAGCATATAATGTTTCACTTTTTCTATATTCATGCTAGTCTCTGTTTCTAAAGACGTTGAGCTCCCTATCTACCTACAAGATTACTTTTACGTCCTTTTCCTTGAATTCTGTATTTATTTACTACATTCTTGTATACTATTCCTTTCCTACTGAATATTTCCCTCTTATTCCTTCCTCTCTTTACCAGCAGTTTTTAACCTTTTTATGAACCTAACCTAGACTTTGTCTCCTCTCATTTTACAGTTCCGCTCTTCGGAAGCTCTTCACTGAAGCTCCCTCCCCACCTCAATCCAAACACAGAATATCACCTGCATCACCTCTGTGAATTCCCTGGAACTTGCCTGCTTGACTGAACTATAGAACTCCTAATGACTGCCCTAAAAGATTACTGCTTGAATGTAGGTAGCATCAAACCATCTATTGTGTCTATACTACCTACTTAATAACTCGTTTACTTTTGTCTGATCTCCCTTGTAGGTGATTCAGCAGCCTACCGTGAACCACACGTGGACCCCTCTTCCCCCCAGACACCTCAGTCCCTCATACTTTCTCTGTGAAAATTGTATGTGACCTGCTCCCCTGGCTACCTGCTTTCTCCCTTCCCACCACCAGGTGGCAGCACCTACTACCCAACCTCCGGTACATATCTATGTTATCTGGCTTCCCTCCTGTTAAACTGACTAACTCACTTAAGAGCCTGTATTTCTTGTTTTTCTTCTCTGTACAGCAATCTGGCTTTTTTCTCCCCCTGAACAACACAAACTAACCCACTTCAAACAGCTATTTCACCCATACAAAGAGCTTGTCCCTATCTGGTTCTATACCAACTATAACTGCTTACCTTTCTATACCAACATCAGTTGCTAATAATTTTTTGCTGTTGATCTCTCTTCTCTTGTTCTTCCCCGCTCCTTTCACCCTGCAGTCTAACTCTGCTCCCCTACCCCCAATTCCCACCCACCCCTACTGCCTCTAGATTTATACCCATATAGCCACACCTACTTCCTCCACATCTACCAAACTCCACCCCTTTCTCTTCCTATCCCCTCCTCTATTCATATCACACCCACATCACCATTCCTCCACCTCCTTACTCAAAACCCCAACATGTTCGTAAAATATCCATCCCTTTCAACTGCTACTACTACTCCTGAACCTTACCTTCATCTACCATCTCACCCAGCCTTATATCTTCAACCACACACTAATCCTACACAACAACCTACCCTTTCCACACATCACACACCTATTATACCAGCTCCATCTCTCCTGAACTTTATCCCACTAACCACATCCTATGGTTTCATTACAAACCAATCCCTTCTCACAAAACCTCTACACACATTCACCACCCCATATCCTCCAATAATCTATTAACCCACACTTCTCAATGAAAACAATTCAAATACCTCTGCTAATTAACACAACTCCTAACTTCCATACTGTTATCTGGCGATATACACCCAAACACAGGTCCAAACCACCCCTCCTCAATATCTAAATCCATCCTATTTGTATCTCTTAATGCACAAAGCATAGCTAACAAAATTCCAAATCTACATGCCTGGCTATTTCACAACAAACCAGACATCCTAGCCATTTCTGAAACCTGCCTAAAACCACATATAAAAGATTCAGAGATAGTACAACCTAACTACTCTATCATCAGATCAGACAGAACCCATAAAAAAGGTGGTGGAGTAGCTCTACTCTACTCATCCTCCCTATGCATAACACCCTATGATAAAAGCCTTTCCCCAGTTTCACAATGCAGAATTAATACTGGCTCATCTCCAGCTAAACAAGCACAAATATATATACATTGCCTCTCTTTACATTCCCCCAGGATTCAATATCCCAATACTCGAAGAAATCCTCTCCTGGCTTTCAGCTAACATCAATAATGAAACTATAATCATGGGAGATACTAATATTAACTGGTCCTCCATTCAGTCCCCCTCACTCCCTTAACATCAACCTATACAACTACTCTCAACTCATCAACTCCATAACTAGACTATGCAAAGACTTCACCAGTGGCAACATCCTAGACTGGATTCTTGTCTCCCACCCTCACTACTACCCAGATAGTGGAACCATACCAGACTCCCTCAGCGACCACCTTCCTATCTTCGCTAGACGTCTTCCTTCTCCCTTACAAGTCACTCATAATTATATCACTACCCGATGCCATAGAAACTTTAACCCAGAAGCTTTCTCCAAAGCCATACAATCACTTAACTGGTACCCCTTAAAAACTCTACCCCTTGAAAATGCAATCACTCACTTTAATACTACCTTCCTAAACCTTCTAGATTCTCAGGATCCATTAAAAACCAAAAGAATAAAAAGGCAATCCACCCCCTGGTTAACTATAAACACCCTAACCACCATGCGACTTAGAGACAAAGCCTGGATACAATATCAAAAGAACAAATCTACATCTTCCCTCAATGAATACAAAACTCTAAGTAACTCAGTTAAAAAACTTCTCTGCAGACCGTCGTAACTACTTCACCCAGCTTCAAAGCAACCTCAAAACCAACCCTCAAAAGTTCTGGAGAGGTATAACTACCCTCTTAAAATCCAGGAACACAGAAAACCCAATCCCTTGCCCAAATATAGATGACACTGATCTTGCTACCCAATTCAATTCTTTCTTCATAGACTATTTTTAAACGTACCTCCTCTTTTTCAAATACCAATCCTTCTCCTACCTCCACTTCCCCTCAGGCTTCTCCCCCTCCAACTTCTCCCACTTCTCCTCAGGCTTCTCCACCTCCATCTTCTCCCACTTCTCCTCATGCTTCTCCTCCCCCAACTTCTCCCACTCATTCCCCTCCCCCACCATTCATCAAGCCTATTCCTACATCCACCATAAAAAACTCCTGCAGAAACTAAAACCATGCACCAATGCCCCTGATAACATTCCCTCATACTACCTCAGCATAGCTGCTGAAGCCATTGCCCTCCCTATCAGTATCCTAATTAACCGCTCAATCCAAGAAAGTATTGTTCCTCAAATCTGGAAAAAAGCCTACATCATTCCACTGCATAAAAGGTGGAACCAGTATTAATATTAACAACTTCGGTCCCATCGCCATCCTTTCGCCCATTTCAAAAGTCCTAGAGAAATGTATCCATCTTCAACTCCTTCCCCATCTTCTGGACAACAATCTACTAACTCCTACACAGCACGGATTCAGACCCCATCATAGTACTATGACTGCCCTCCTGTCCGTCCTTCCTTGAAACTGTGAATAAAGCTAGAGATTCTGGCCTCACTGTATCTACCATCCTACTATCTCTCTAAAGCCTTCGACACTATCTCTCATAACCTACTTCTTACCAAGCCATCCAACCTAAACCTTTCTCCCTCTTCCCTCTGTTGGTTTACTAGCTATCTCTCCAATAGGCAACAAGCTGTCAAGTGGAAAAAAGCCACCTCCTACTTCCTCAACACCCGCACAGGTGTCCCACAAGGTTCTATTTTGGGCCCCCTCCTCTTCAATATTTTCATTAATGACTTTTTCCGCTCTATCCCCCTTGCAAACATTATTCAAAACGCAGATGACTCCACAATCATCTGTGCTGCCTTATTCATCCCAACTCTTTTAAAACTTACTCAAGATGCCTTCTCCACCACGGAACAATGGATGAAAGACAACCATCTTGCACTCAATGCTGCTAAAACTAAACTTATGATATTTACCCCCTCCAAAACTAATAACCTTGATATAAAATTATTCTCCATCACCAGCCAGAATAACACATCTCTTGAGCTGGTATCTGAAGCCAAACTACTAGGGGTCCAAATCGATGACAAGCTCAAATTCAACTCACATCTACTACTAAATATAAAAAAAAACCACCAAAAACTAGGCATGCTCTACCGTCACAATCGATTCCTCACCTCAACTACCAAAATTACTCTACCGCATTTCTCCTTCCCTCCCTTCTCTATGGTGCCCCTCTTCTAACAAACCTACAATCTTCTCTGAAAACCAAACTGTCCTCTTGTTACAATAAAATAGCCAGATTCACCACCAGTAACAAATAATCTACCCATCACTGTGAACCTCTCCACAAACTCAACTGGCTAGAGCTTCCCAACTACCTCTCCTACACTCAGCTCACCTATGCACATAAACTCATTTTCCAGCCATCCCTCTGTCCCTCTCTCTCAACTACTTTTAAAATGCATCAAACATAAAGACTTCTAAGATCTAACAATCAAAACCTCATAGAAGTTTATAGACCCCTACACCCTCCAGGACAAAACCTCCTGTCCTTCTCACTAGCATGCCTATGGAACTCCCTTCCCCCCTCCATTTGTACAATTGCTAGCCTCCCATACTTTAAAAAATCACTACACTCCCATCTAACATACTCATGGGAATGCTCCTGTTCACATCCCTCATAACCTACTCTCTACTCCCAACACTTTTTCCTCTTTCCTTTTTCTCAATTCCCAGCTAGAAAATTAATGCTTGCTTCTAGCATAGTACAACTTATTTGTACCTGGCAATTTTTAGTAAAATACTAAAAAAAAAAAAAAAAAAAAATATATATATATATATATATATATATATATATATATATATACACACACACACACACACACACACACACACACACACACACACACACACACTTTTTAGTATTTTTGCCTCATTTACTTGTTTGATACTTTTTGATCTAACTTTTAACCAGAAATTCTAGAATGTGTTTCTCTATAATCCTCATGTAAACTATGTGTGGAACATAATCTTTGTATAATCTGTATGTGGAACATAATCTCTGTATAATCTGTATGTGGAGCTTTTCTCCCCAGGACTCCATTGAAAACTGGTTCTTTAGGCCCAATGGACTATCTTGGTTAAACAACTGCAAATAAATAAATAAATAAATAAATAAATAAATAAATAAAATAAATCTTGGGAATACATTAATTTATTTTTATAAAGCCAGCCAGTCTTGACATGGAATTTCATAAGTAGCCATTATCAATTGCTTGTCTAGAACGTTCTCTAATGCATTGCTGCCAACAAAAAAATTATGCTGCTCCCACAAAGTAATTATTTCTCTGTATATTATGTGAGGATAATTTTGTTATGGTAAATGGAACTAAAAGATCAAACCAAAGTTTTAAATCCATATTACAGTTAATGAATTTTATGAATGAGTTAAAGTAGTGATTAATCAAGTATGATTTGGTTGGTTTTATTATATACTGTATTGCATATTGATGTTTAGTAGGTACCAGGGTATGTGGACTTTGTTCATTATTGAAACATTTTCTATTAAAGTAGAATCATGTGTTAATACAACTGTGTGCAAATCTTTCCAACTGCCAAAATAGTTAGGATTTTTCCATTCCATAACAGTTTTGAGTATTGATGCCTTTATATATGATTCGATATCCGGAAAATTTAGTCCTCCTTTTTCCCCATGGTCTAATATGATGTATTAATGCTACTCTATTTCTTTTAGGAAACCAGAGAAACTTAAAGAGATAAACAGCAATTTATTAAAGTATATGCATCTCAGGGAATAACTGAATTGCTAATGCTACATAGAAACATTTGAGCAGTAATACCATTTTTATTAACTGTAGTCCATCTTCAAAAGTCAATAATATTCAATTTTTCGATTGTGGTTTTGATTATATTAATGATGACCATTTAATATTAACCAATTTAGATCTTTACATAAGACAATTCCTAAATAATTTAAAGTAGATAATAGTTTCTTTAAGTTGTATTTTGTTCTTCTTGTTCAAGAATAAAAATTTAGATTTGGTTTTATTGAAGTGCAGACTTGAAGTCATAATATTTCTTAGTTAGTATATCTAGTTTCTCTAAAGTTTCTTTGGAATTAAGTAATGTTAATAGTATATCATCTGCAAATAGCATTAGTTCGGAGTTATACTGGTTATATACATCTACTCCTCATTTTTTCATTACAGACTGAGATTGCAAGAATTTCAATAGCTAAAGCAAATAGAATAGGTGACAGAGGACATCCTTGTTTGGTACCTTTTGTTACAGAAATTGATTCCGAGGTGAAAGGTCCTAATTTGATACAAGCCAAATTATTTTTATATATATTTATTTGTTAATAGATGAACAAATAGGGGGGTTCAGATATTAATACAATTTTAAATAAATATTCCCAATTTAAGGAATCAAAGGTTTTTCAATGTCCAATCCTATTATTACTGCTTCTTGATTTTCCCTATTTAAATAATCAATGAGAGCGAGTATTCTTTTGATATAGTCATGGGTATGTCTATTGTGAATAAACCCAGTTTGATCTTTATTATTTTAGATAATGGTATTTTCATTCTATTTGCTAGAATTGACATGAATATCAATTATTATTTAACAAGGAGATAGGTCTATATGAAGCACAAAGATCTGAAGATTTATTTTATTTTAGAATTGGGGCAATTAATGAGTACTTCCAGGATGGGGGTATTACTGCTTGTGACTGAATTTCTAATAATGGTTTTATGAAAGAGGGAAATTATATTTGGGGGAAAGAGCTAATATAGCTCTGTGATTATACCATCGATTCCTGGAGCTTTGTTGCCTTTACTTTCCTTTATCTTATCAGCAATTTTTTCATAAGAAATTGGTCTTTGTAAGTCCATTTTTAGTTCTTCTGGAATTTTTTTTGTGTATGCAGAAATTGTGTTTTAATTTAATTGGTCATTATGTATTACCCCATTTTTAAAATGTTCCATATAATGATGTCTGAACGCATCAAGAATATCTCCTAGATATAAAATTCTTTCCCCATCTTTTCATAATACATTTTGCTAATATTATTGGCTTTGGAATGTATTTTTAACTCTTGAAGATCAATTATGCAAGTGTCTAGGGGAGGTTGATAGAGAGTTATTTTTCTAGGGCTAAATTTGTTTTGTTTTAAAATTTCATTATATTTCTTATTTAATTCCTCTACCTTCCTTTTAATTTCTGGAGAATTTTGATTTTTTTTTCCAGATTTTGCTGTTAAAAGTTCAGATTGTAAATCAAGTAATTCAGAATCCCATTCTCTAGCTTTGTTTTTATACCAGCTAATAGGTTTGCAAATATATAGGCATTTAATTAATCCCATATCAAGACTATGTTAACTTCTTTTGTATAATTAAATGTCTAAGAAAAAATGAAGTTCTGATAATAACCAAAGCTTAAATTCTTTGATTTTTGTTATATATGATGGAATTCTAGAAGAAAATGTTAATGGTTTAAATTTACTTTGGAAATTCAAAATTAGAGAGTTATGGTATGAAAAGGGACATGGAATCATTAAAAAAAAAAAAAAAAAAAAAAAAAAAAAGTGATATTTGCAGTTAGTTCCTGACCAACAAATATTTTATCAATTCTAGTTTATGTGCAATATCGACATCTATCTTTTGATGTGAGAATAGTAAAGATTTATCTCCTTTCAGTCTATTAAATGAAAAGATTCAGTCCATTTTTTAAAAGATTTTGCTATAGAGGATGTGCATAAAGGTCTCTTATTAGTAGTTTCAGAGGTGTCTAGAATACAGTTAAACTCCCCCTATTAAGTTTCCCTTACAGTCATTAGTGATAAAGCCCAAATGCTTTTTGACAGTTCCAATACCAGGGAACCAATACAGATTAACTAGGGTCCATATTCTACTGTTAAATTTAACTATGACCAAAGACATAAGACACTGTCTATCTTCATATTTATGAAATTCAGGGTTGAAATTCTTTTTCCAGAGAATTGTTACTCCTCATCTTTGACTTGTATGAAGATTGTGCTAAAATCATATATTCATTAGGGTTCCATACATAACTATCATTTATTTTGACATGTGTATCCTGAAGGAATACTACTTGAGCTTTGTTTACTTTTACATATTTCAGTAAATTAGATCTTTTCCTAGGATTGTTAAGGCCATTAGTGTTTATGTTAAATCCATGTCCAATTTTATATATATCTCTATATCTATATATAGGTCCCCGTCACAATGTCAACATTTCAAAATGCTGAAATTCATATGGCTAAGACCACATGATTGACATTTGAAATGCCGACAATGCGCAATGCGGAACTGGCATCTCCGTACAGTGCGGAACGGAAAGATTTCCATTCATGCACTGTAGTGTGATCTCAGACTTGGTATATTTAAGTTACGGGGGTGTGGGGGCGGAAGGGGGATTGCCCCCCTACTAGCAGTGTTGAGGTGCTTGTTTTTTTACTTTTGTTTTTCATATGTTTAACATTTCAAATGCCGATCATTTGGTCTCGGCCATAGGAATTTCGGCAGTTTGAACTGTCAATATATATATATATATATATATATATATATTTTTTTTTTTATTGTTGCTCTTAAATTACTCTGATAACATTGCACATTATGTTGACATTGCACATTATGTTGACATATAGTTCTTTAAATATTAAGGTCAAGCTTATTTCTTTTATGTACACACATAAAAGTTGAGTCAGGCTTTGAATAAAAAAAAGTTAAGTAATAAAAGATTTAAAGTAACCAATATATGCTGAACAATATCCCACTCTAAACATGGAAGGTTAGTCATTCCTAATACAACAGATACACACAGGTCTGTTAGACTATCCCTTATACCTTTAGCAATCAAAAACATCGAGCTCCATAAGAAAAAAATTAATTTATGGAGAGTAATTTAGAAGATAGAAATATAACGTTGTAAAAACATAACATACCAGGAAATACTATTTTATGGATTATAATCAATAAACTTAAGTTATGAATTGCCTGATCTGTAAATACCTAAGCGGAATTCTCATCTGTAGGGAATAAGTTTATATATAGATTTTAAATGAAGTTAAATCATTATATTTAATTATTGTTAATAATCAAATAAAATATTCTAGAGAAAATATCTTTCCATTCTAGCTTTCATTTTTTCAATATTTATATAGGTTATCTGATTTCCTATGAAGGGCTTTTAAATAGAGTTTTAAATATGATCACATCTACTTAATTATTGTTCTAGTATTACATACAAGTGATACCCATTGTATTCATAATAGTATCTACGTCGATATAAAAAGTGTAATCAGATTAATATATTAATTACAAAGAATTCATACAATTATATTACACAATACAACAGTTACTAATTCCTAGAGTAACAATTAAATTTTCCCCAATACATCTTAAACTGCCACTCTTCTGTAACATTTCATTACTTCCATTATGTGAGAAGAGTTAGTCTTGAATCTCTATGTGATACAGTATAATACTCTGTTAACTTCTTTACTTGCAAGGAGATTAATTAAAATTACTAAACATCAAACAATATAACCATGCATTTTGTTATTAATTTTTTTAAGTGTCAGATTCTTGTCTAAAATGAATTATTTGGTCTTTACCCATAGGGTTTGATTACTTTGATAATCTCCGATACTAATCATTCCATGAAAAGGTAGTATAAATTATTAGTATGTTTAACTGATATATTATTGTTGCAAGAGAAACCAGGTGCAGCTGAAGTGCCAATAAAAAATAAACGTTAAATGCCTACTGCCAGGCTAATAAGCTATTAACTTCAACAAGTTGAAAAGACTCGCTGAATAGTATTATGCTTTGTATGAAACCACTTAAATCAGACTTCAATAAAGAATATCGGAGTCTGGTGTCTATAAAGTTTTCCTAGAAGATTGCAACATTGTTCCTTAAACATGACAGACATTTAAATGACATGGCAACAGCTTCACTATCTGCTATAGGACCAACCTCAGAATTCGGATGGAATACACTAGGTAAGACTGCAATCCAAATTGTTGCTTGCTACAGATCCCCCACCATGCCCCAGGATTCTCACTACACCTTTCTAAACATACTGGAAAATATTAAGATACAACCAAACACCTTAATACTGGGTGATTTCAACTACTCTGCCATTAATTGGGAAAACTACTCGGGTACCAACTCCTTTTCCCAACGGTTCTTAGAATTCATAAAATCCAACGCCCTGGATCAACTCATCCATTGTCCCACCAGGGGAGCCAATATCCTAGACCTGGTCATTACCAACATGGGAGATAGATGCTCGACACCAGTAGTCACCCCCTCATTGGTCAGGTCTGACCATAAACAAATCACCTTTGACATCCACATCCCACCCCCCAAGTAAGGAAACCTCCTTAAAAAACTTCTCCTCCAAAGCCAACTTCATGCTACTGATGTCAGAAGTGACAAACTTCACAACACCCACGCAGACGGGATATGGAAGTTCGACTGCAGAATCCTACACTAAGGCACTGTACGAGCACATCTACTCATGCATGAATCGTGCCATCCCAAATAGAACCATGATGCTCTTCTCCAAAAAAAAGGAAGCCAATCTGGTGGTTCCCTGCTATAAACAAACTATACAACAGAAGGAAGAAACTGTTGCAGAAAAGAGGAAAATCCCAGGATGCAAAAAACTCCTTCACCAGCCTCAGTAAAAAGCTGAGATCCCTCATGAAATCCTCAAAAGCTAGTTACAAAAATAAAATTGCCAAAGATTCCAAAGACAACCACAAGGCATTCTATAGTTATGTCAAAAATCTAAATGGCAATGCTCAGATCTGCTCTGAGCTACAACAGAATGGCATTAAATATACTGATCCCAAGGATATTGCCAATATCCTGGCAGATTGATTTAGTGCCAACTTCACCCCCTCTCACACCTAAAGGGCCCATCTCAATACCAAAAGATTGCCAAATTCCAATAATCATGGCCACACAGGTAGAAACCGCATTCTCCAAAGCTAAGAATACAGCATCCATTGGACCAGATGACATCCTAGGCAGTGTACTACATGAACTACAAAATGAACTGGCACCTCACCTAAGTGTCATGTTTAATCATAGCCTCACCTCAGGCTTCATGCCCACTGAGTGGCGCACAGCTACAGTTACCCCACTCCACAAGGGAGGATCCACCTTGGATCCCGGGAACTACCGTCCCATCAGTCTGACAAGCCTGATCTGCAAGGGCATGGAACGCATTATCATGGAACTTATAAACAAAGACATTGGCAACCTTCAAACACTGGACCCCACCCAGTTTGGGTTTGTGAAGGGCCGATCTTGTCTCCTGAATCTGATTGACTTATTTGACTCAGTCTCCAGAGCTGTGGACGATGGTAAGGTGGCCGACACAGCCTATTTGAACCTCGCCAAGACCTTCAACACCATCCCCCACTCTGGAATTATAGATAAACTTACTAAGCTGGGCATAAATCCCCAAGTCACTCGATGGGTTGCCAACTGGCTTACTGACAGAACCCAGACTGTAAAAGTAGCCGACTCCAAATCCAGCTCCAGACAAGTGGAGTACCTCAGGGTTCAGTCCTGGGACCACTCTTGTTTGGAATCTACTTCTCTGAAGTACAGGCCAACACTAAGGGACTCTGGCTAACAAAGTTTGCAGATGACTGCAAACTGGGAGCCATTATTGAATCCCCAAATGATGTGAATATTCTACAAAAAAGCCTTACAGAAACAGATGCCTGGTGCCAGAGCCATGGGCTCAAACTTAATGCCAAGAAATGTATAGTTATCCCCTTTGGAAAAAAACATGTACCCATGAATGTACAATTTTCATATGAAATTTTTAGGGTAATCATCTTAGGGGCCCTCACTGAGAACATCACTGCGAAATTCCTTTTCTGAATGGAATCACAGTCATTCATTAGTTTCATATATTCAATGTTTTAGTTTAGATACTGCTGATTCATGGATGAAATGCTAAAAAACTGATTTCAAAATGTTATGTTTTGTCAAAGTTATGGATATTTGCTGAAAAAAAATAAAAATTTTTCTAGACAGTATTAACTAACTAGGGAAGCCACGGTGGTGCAGTGGTTAGCCTTGTCGCCTCACAGCAAGAGGTTCCCTGGTTCGATTCTCAGCTGGGGTGCCTTGTGTGGAGTCTGCATGTCCTCCCTGCGGTCACATGGGTTTCCTCTGGGTGCTCCGGTTTCCTCCCACATTCCAAACACATACAATAAGTGGATTGGACACACTAAATTGGCTGTAGGTGCAAGTGTGTCATGGTACAGATGAACTACAGCAGCAGGGCTAGGCACCCGGTGGGGTAAACTTTGGCTTGAGGAAAAAAGAGAAATTAATTTAATTTATAAATCCTAACAAAACCATTATTATACAACTAAAAACAGATTAAAACTGACAAAAAGATTAAAACAAAAATTTGAGTACAAAGGAAGGAAGGCAAGATACAACCCCCTTCCCACACAGATTCATAAAAACCCAAGCAAATTATCTAAAGCCTATACATAAAAAACTTAGCTGACAAGACAAATTGAACAAAGTCAATGGAATACATTATCCTAACCTAAAAGCACAGAATTAAATTTAAGAAATTTAAAGGAGTATGGTATATATCACACATTAAAAATAAAATACCTTTTACTCTAAGATTAAAGGAAATCCATGTTTTACTAAAACTTGGTCATTAACGACAAAATCCATTCCCTAAATCTGCAGTACAAGATAATTATGCATCACACACACACACACACACAAGACCGTTATATAATATATTTTACATAAGTAATACAGATACACATATACTAAATTATATGAAATGAAGGTTAACCATCCAAAGCCACCTCAAAAAAAAAATATCAGACTTGATTGCAAATAAAAAAAAAACTATCCCGTTTGATCATATGGCAAAATACTAAACTAAGAAGAGATTTTAAATGAACATTATCTACAAAGAGAATTGTTTTGTTTTTTCGGCTTTTTCCCCGGTTAGGGGTTGCCACAGCGGAACTCCGGTCCGCTAATGATAATAAAGCTGTAAATGCATAAATGTCATGATGATGGTTTGGATATAGTAGTCTGGCTAAACAAATACTCTAGTACTTGTAAAAAAGAACCACTATCTAATGATGCATTTGTTTAAACAAAAATATGGTAAAACTTTTTAAAAAGGAAAAGAAATCCCGTAATCGGATCATTACTAGTGTTGAACTATTGTTTGCATAGTTAAGTCCTTATAAGGAATGGGGGGAACAAAAGGTCAATACATTTCCTCAAAATGTTGCCTCTTTAGTGAAATAAATTATTACAGAGTATCTAGTAGCATGCCTTTCTCTGGAGGACATATTTAGAGGTTTGTTTCAAGTTGCAGAACTTATGAGTTTTGAGTTTGTTTTTGAGATGCAAGAGTCAATTGTTTTGTATTGTTTCCAATTGGACCATTCAAGTTCATTCATTTTTTTTTTTAATGAAGGCCAAGTTATGTTAAATGTCTTATATGACAGCTACTTGGAAATCATTCAACCTCTACTTTGACTGTTTTGAAGAAGATGTTTTGCCAATTCATGAAGGAGTTAGTTCAGAGATGCATTTATTTAGTATAGTGCAGAACTTTTCTTTCACATTTGTGGTAACCTGAGTAAATTGACAAAAAATACGGATATGAAACTATAAAATTAGTGAGCTGTACTATGGAAAGAAAAGCAAAACAAGACTTATGAAAAATCACTTAAAATTTCAAAAACAGGCTAATCATATTCAGCATCTAAAACTTTACTGCATTACATATGTGTGTATGTATATATATATAAATATTACTTAAAACGTTTCAACAGGATGTCAAAAAAGGAGAAAATTATTCACTTGGCTTAACATACCCAAGAAGAACCAAGCTAAAATGTACAGCAGCAGTTGACAGGAAGACTTTAATAATTTGCTCCTTCACATAAATTCATGGGTCTACAGCAGTAATGGCTTCAATTACCTGTCACATCAACAAAGTCATAGTGGATACCCACAAACAGTGAAAGAAGCAGAGAAAATATTAATGTGAAAGAAACCAGCATCATATGTGTGGGAAGGGTGACAGAGTTATTAATACCTAATGGACTTGGGACTTTTGACTTGTACAGGAGGAGAGTACACATCATATACTCTCTGAGAAGACAGTTCATCTATGTCATTATGTACTCTATCTTTTTGAGAAGGCAGGCCATCTATAATTTTAAACTGTGACATTATTGGGTCCAGACCTAATACCGTGCTCTACATTATTTATGTAGATGCACCAGCAGTAAATAGTGCTAGAGCAAAATAGTTATGTATCCTTGATTTGTACAAGTATCATTTCTAAGATCTTTTATGTCAGTTGTACTGAGTGTGTGGAGTTTTCTTGTAAAAGTTTTATCTTGATTGGTTTTACTTTACTGGCTTAAATCATTATGAAATATATCTCACAGTCATAAGCAAAGTATTTCAAAATTACAACCCAATCACGGACAGCTGCCAAACAACTTTACATAGTCTTTTCTTGTGTTAAAAGGCAGGGATATCTGCTTGTAGAAGTTTACAGTGTGCGAATCCAGAATGGTAGGTCGTGTCATGCATACAAGTAGTACAAAAACGGTGGCCTCAGCATGGCTCCTTGTGGGTTCTTCAGTATTATTAGACAGTTTTTACAAAATGTCACTGTGAAAATATGTTCAAAACCTTTCTTTTTTAATAGACAAAATGGCAACAAACGTGTAATGTGAAAAGCTATGCAAAGCCTGCAGTTGTGTTTCAAGTATATGAAATATGACCAGATATACAAAATATGTTTTCCTGTAGAAATGCAACAGAATCTACTCTGATTCCTAAACTGCATTTGTGGGTCTCGCATCTATAAGAAGATTGTTCCATGCTATACCAATGCTATATAGGAAGCATCTGTTCTTAAAATAGATAACTTACCAAGTACAAAGAACACAACCATTATTCCTTGGCTTTAGATTAACTGTGTTAAATAGTGGACTCAACACAACAGCTAATTTTACATACCTTAAAAATGTAAATGTGAATTATGAACAAACCAAATTGATACAAAGCAAGAATGACTGTAAGCATTCCTGCATAGAACACAATCACCAAAGGCAGTGTTGAACCGCAATCCAGCTTTGATTCACTGTAGTTATGGTTTAAAGACTACAGTACTGAACATGAACATTTCTAACATAAAAAAGTATGCTCTTCTCAAACAAAACCAGTCACTGCCATGGTGATATTGAAACATCTAAAGATTTTTTTACCATAACCTCTTCAAGCAGTTTTGTTAAAATATGATTTGCTTGGTCCCATCATTGACAATAACTTAAAGTTAGAAAAACTTTAAAACAACACTATGTAGCCTGTACAGTGATAACTGAATATTTTAGGAGAGCTATAACTTAACTACTGCTAACATGTTATTGTTCCCATCATTTTTTCTGCACATCTTCTAACCTTCCACTATCAGCTACTTTACAAGCTTGAACTGGCTTAAAACAGAGTGGGAGATTTGCTTCAGGAAATCATAGCAGAATGCCACGGCTTACCCTTTCATGGACTCAGATGTTAGTGTTCAACCAGTAAGCATTAATAATTAGACATCTTTTCATAAACTCCTTTGCACCCCCCAAGTATCCTACTTTGGATAATACTCTATATTCCCACTTGGCTTGATTTGGTCAATACACTAATGTGGCAGAATATAAACCAACTCATTACAACTTATAACTAGACAGTTAGTATAAATACCAAAAACAAAAAAATAAATCTGGAGACCATCACTATCCAGCAGATAGTGGAACAGGATACCTCATGCCTTAACGTAGATCCTTGAAAGGAAATCATTTAAGATATTCTTGGTAAAACAACTACAGGTACAATGGAACCAGTCACTGTAGTAGGACTTACTGCCTTAATACTGAAAGGTGTGCGCTCTTAAAATCACATTGTGCGCTATTTCATAACATCTAAAAACTGTTCTTGACACATACAATTTCATCTAGTTTGCCATAGGATTCACAGAAAATGTGAATTTTGACAACTGGATACTATTGGTCAATAACAACAAGCAAATAGATACAGAAATAAATTCCAGTTTGATTTGTCTGTGGGATGTGGGAGGAAGCCTTAGTTCCTGAAAATAAACTACACAGACAACTGAGGCATGTAGCTCCTGCACTGAAGGCGCTCCAGCTAAAAACTGAACTGAATTACAAAGCTACAAAACCTATTGCTAATGATACATTGTTTTCTGCAGAGAGTAAGACCTGGCACCATTACAATACTATTACTAATACTTTCCAAATCTAAAGTTGCTTCACACCAAGGTAAATGAAAATTTGATATTCTGGCAAGATACATAACTTCCTAAACTTTGAGGATGCACAATCTTTGATTATATTAACAGCACAGACTATCTGTACAAGGACTTCATGTGGGAGGTAGTAAGGCTTGTATCCCTAGAACAACACATTTCAATGGGATAATTCACGTTAGTTTTCCTGGAAGCATTGTTTTACAACTATTCATAACACCTGTGTGTGTACACGTGTATATGCATGCATAGCAAGCAAGTTACCTCACTGTCAAACTTTCCTAAAAGTTATTATTTTACAAGTCTTTATAACGTGTGTGCACGCACACACATATACACACACACACACACACATGTATGGGAAGCATGTTCTCACTATCAAACTTTCCTGAAGTCATCTGGTAAAATTTGGGGAGCTTCATATTGTTTAGTCTACTAAAGTAACTGCACTTATTTGTAAGTCAAGTCAAAGTCATAGCAAACTTTATTGTCATTCAGATCCACACAGTGCAGCTAAACAAAATTATGTTGCTTTATTTCCAGTGCAAGAAACATACATACAGTTATTATTTAGTAATACTAGGACAGACACGCAAGAGACATTATATGCATAAAATGTGATATTAGGGTAGTGCATAAGTAGATATTGCACAAACTTGAATTTTCATATTAACGGGTACCTGTGAAGCAAAAAATATTGCACATTCAAGTTTCAGGACAGATGAAGATTTGGATAATGAACTAAAGTATGCTACTAGTAACAGTGATCTCAGAATAAATGGACATGAGAGTATGTCATTTACTGGATTAGTCAAGAGAATATTCAGTTAATTGGTTGAAAGAGCAGAATGGCTTCTGACATGCCTGTTAGAGTTCAGCAATCTGGTGGAGAAGGGGGGGAAAAGCTTCTATTACGCCTGGAAGTCTTACAGTGTATGCTGCAGCAATATCTACCTGAGGAAAGGTGGGACAACATACCACAATCAGGCTGGGTATGGTCATTTAATAGCTTTCTAGCTCTTGCAATATACCAGGATTCATGTAAGTCATCCAAGGATGCCAGTGGAGAGGCAAGGATTCTTTTTGCTGATGCTACGCTCCAGAGAGCCTTACAATCTGAGGCGTTACAGTTCCCATACCATACAATAACGTTGTTGGTCAATACACTCTCAATGGTTACCCTATAGAAGGCTTGGAGGATGGACTAGGACAGGTTTCTTTTCCTCAGTTTTTGTAGGAAGTGCAAACATTGCTGCACTTCTCTGACAGTGTGATTGGTGTGCACTGAGAGGCAGGTCCTCTGATTTGTGTGTACCCAGGAACTTAGTGCTCATGACTCTTTCTACTGCTACTCCTTTGATTTCCAGAGGTTGATCCGCTCTCTCAGACCTCCTCAAGTCCACAATCAGTGCCTTGGTCTTCTTGATGTTCAGTGCCAGATTGTTGCTGTCATACCAGCCAAGCAAATGTTACACTTTATTCCTATATGCGGTTTCCACTCCGTTCTTGACAAGACGTATGACTGGTGTCATTTACGAACTTGATAATCCGGTTGGATTCATATCTGGCTACACAGTCATATGTAAGTAAGGTGAATAGTACAGGACAAGACAAAGCCCTGTGGTACACCCATGTTCAGAGTTCTGATTTTAGAGCTATTATTTCCCACACATACCTTTTGGGGTCTGTCTGTGAGAAAGTCTAGTATCCAACTGCTCAAAGGGTGTTGATGCCCACTTGGATTAGTTTCATCACAAAGTTCTGGGGAAATGACAGTATTAAAGGTGGACAAATAACATCCTGACATAACGGTCCTTATTTTCCAAGTGAGTCAAGGTTTCATGAAGTGCTAAAGAGATGGCATCTATTGTGCAGTGGTTTGACCTGTAGGCAAACTGCAATGTATCTAGTGTTGCACGTATGCTTACTGAGATGTGGTTATTGACCAGCCACTCAAGTACTTCATTACTGCTGTTAGTGCAACTGGGCGATAATCATTCAGACATGCTGGTTGCGGTTTCTTGGGTAAGGGAATGATAGTCATATTCTTAAAGTATCTGAAGAACTAAGAGCAATGATAACATTCACCTAGTTTTCGCTAGCTATTTAAAGATGTATGGAAAAAATATAATTTACCTTCATTCAAAATGTACATTGTCATCAATAAATTTACTGGTATTGCTCCATACTTATTTTCTTGTTGGCTAACTGGAGAGCGAACTGTCCCTTCTTGGTCCCTTTTTAGCCAAGGCACAGTAAACAAAGGGAAAGGTAAATGCACATTTTACTGCAGTCAATAAACAATTTTTTGGAGGTAGGGAGGAAATTTCCATTCCCAGAGGGATATGAGAACACACACACACACACACACACACACACACACACACACACACACACACACACACCATACAGTGATCAATGGTCATGTTTGTTTAAGAGGATCCACTTTCAAATCTCGAAATACTGTATTTCAGTATCTCAAGACCATAATCACGAAAATCCACTACAATGAAAGATTAGAAAACTGAACATCACTATACTAAAAGTTCATAATACCAAATTTTCAGTATGCGATTTTTTTTTTTTTTTACCCTCCACCTTGCGCAGAAACCACCTCATGAAATACTGCTACCTCAAATCTACTCTTCTGTACAAAGTATACAGCAATGTACAAGCATAACTCATGAACATAAATTGAGTTCACAAAACCATGTTTTTACATCTGTAACAACTGCCTTCAGAAATTCAGGAGTTGAATACACACATTTCTGTTTAAGTATAGTCTCAAACTTCACAATACCGACTGCCAAAATAACAAACACCTAAATACAAATAAGACCTTCCTCCCTCCCTACATCATCACAAACCACAACTAACACACCAACAAAACCCTAGTAATCTACATTTAAGCAGGAGGTCAAACCCACCTGCATTCCCATGTGCCGGGGCAGTGCCCCCCACACCCCCACTAATTATAGATATCAACTCTGAGGTTGCACTACCACTAAGAAAACAACAAACCTACTGTTACATGCCCTACACTTCCACTGTACACTTTCAAAGCCATACACATGAGAAACACACTATACATCTACAAAAACCACCACTTGCAAAACTAACATACACTCACTGTCACCTACCTACCCCAACCTACTCCCAAACTTCCCAACAAATTTAAACAAAGCATCTCTCTACTAAACCCTTACACACTAAACGACTTCCTGAAGCTTCCGTACATTATTACACATCAGCCACCATATGTACAACCCATAAACCACTTCATCTTAAAGGGACAGCATAAAATTCACAAAACTATGCACTACAACTACTACAGATTTGACACTCAGATTCGTTATTCTGAAGTTTCGAACAGGATTCTTGACATTTTCGTCTCAACATTTTGAATTTCGCTATTATAATGTTTTTCAAGATTCAAAAGTAGAGCCGTTTAAGACCTCTCTAAAAACTTTCCTGAACAACTCAAGGCTTTGTTCTTGTAATTCTCTTGGCCAACACCTTTTCCTCCCCTTCCCCTGAGATCCATAAGTTACAGCTGTCCTCTAATCTTCATCCTTTAACTCAGCCCCTACACCTCCTTTCCTGACATTTTTCTTTCCTCCTGTTCTTCCCTATGGCTTAATCATATTAATACTAACCTTCCCAGCCCACCTAACTTACCCATTCCTCCTCTGTTTTCTAGCACTTCCTGATATATCATCATTCACCTAATACAACTATGTTCTAATTCTTTTCATCCTTCTTCAGTCCAGGGCAGATGTATCATTGCAATGATTCTATCGTCTTAAACCACCTACATTTTCCAACTGGTTTGCATCATGACCACTATGCTATCTTCATATTTAGAACTCTCTATCTATAATGTTGCATTCTCCAAGTTTTTCTCCTTAGGCCTCCACTGAAAAGGGGGCTTTTTGCCCAGTTGGACAACCCCAGTTAACAAACATCAATTAATAAATAAATGAATAAAACTTGCACCTTAGAGCTGTGAGGCAGAAATCTTACCATCAGGCAGCTATTGTGCTCTGTCCTTGCTACTTACTGGCATAATTCACCTCCTCTTACAAGGTCTGCTTTCTACATGTAATCACATACAAATATATATCTACCACACAATTGAGGTATCAGAGCACTCAAGATTCCAATGTCAAATACACAAGACAAAAAAAGGAATGCATCTTTTTTGTCATACTCCTGAGATAGCTCAATGCTTATAGAAAATAGATTTCAATAAGAAGCAAGAAATAAAGATCTGTGTAATGTGCACTTTTCATCCATGTGCACTTTACATTACCACTTGTTGACCAGTCGTCCATGTGCACTTTACATTACCATTTGTTGATCAGTCATCCACCCTCATTTTCAAGTAGAATGTACACTTTCAACCCCACCACACCGCCACATTCCTGCTTAACAACATTTAACTTTTCATCTGACCAACTATCCAGGTATCAACTAGATTCTGCTGAGAATATGAAAGAGCACTCATTCATCTTTCCAAGTACTACAGTCATTGCAATGCCCAACCTCATTTTCGACCTTTAATTAACAGAAACATTTTAGTGCATAACTATGTTACTCCACAGAAGAAATCCTTTCCAATGTTACTACCAGTGTTGATCCTCTTTCCCTGTACCACCTAAGGATAATATCTTACGTTTTTTTAGGAACCTTATTTGATTACTATCAAGTTAGAAAACAAAGAAATAATGGCTGAATGATAACTTTTTCCATTGTAACTGCTAAACGACAATGTGTCTCACTTCTCACATTTCCAGCACTGCATGGCTGACAGAACAGTAAAGGAGTTATATCAGATGGTACAAAGGGGTGGAGTAGGTGAAGAAATTGCACAAAAAGCCAGATAGGGAGGAAGGTCCACATATATGTTCTAATTTTCAACATCAGTATAAAGACTTCTTGCAGTATGTTAATCTGAGTGATGTCCGAGCTATAGTATCACTCTGGTAGATTCCAAGCTGGAAAGAGGAGGAGAATATGACTGTCCTGTCTATCTGCACGTCGTGGGTAAGCAAGAAGAATGTAGCTTGCATGAAATCATACCAAATTACTGTCTCCAATATTACAACAATGTCACTGCATTAACAGCAGAGACTATCGTGACTAATGCATGCAGACTGGTGCAAATTAAGAAAAAATGTCTGCCATTTTTTTCTTTACTTCACTGCTCAAACAGCAAAAAATTATTATTACTAATAATAATCATTCTTATTCTTAAGAAAGAAGAAAAAACAATCTTGATTTGGATTTTAACCAGACTGTCATCTGTTAACAGCCATAGTATAAGATAGACCAACAAAATAAGTGACTGTCACAGTTGCTTTGTGACTTAATGTACTGGGTTATAACCTCAAATGATCCATACCACTACAGGTTATTCTCACCAGGTTCTGTTATCATATTCAGCTCTGAAATTAAATTCTTCAGTAAAGTATCCAAGTTCAAAACATGTTTAACTATCTCAAAATTGTGTCAGTGAGCTTAACAAACAACTGTTTTCCTCTACCACGATGCTTATAGAGTCTACTAGGTATCTGAAAGTTGGTCCTATAGAGCCTTCTGCTATACCAGCCCTCAACTTATTATGCATGGTAGTACTTTCACAAAGGGCATAATAGGGAAATGGAGCAGTAATGACTTGCGAGTGTTTTAGACCTACCTTTATGCAGAGTGGCATCAAAAAAATGTTCTATATGAGAGCAGCCTAAAGAAACACTAAATACCTCATACAGAAATGGCACCTATGCATTTTAGAACTTCATGCACGCATCTACACCACAGCATAACTTGGCACCTAAGTAAATAGACTTACTTACCAAGGGAAAGAAATTCTACCCAATCAACTGGGCTTTATTGCAAGTGGAAACATACTGCAAGGAAGCACCTGACCTTAATTACTGCACCAAGATAAATGTCAACATCTGTACTTTTTTTATCATCTGTCATTAATTTATCAGCTTAGTGGCAAGACAGGGAACATCAGTGTGCACAGTCACTGAAATAAGGTAACTGTTACATCTGCCAAACATAAGACAAACTTCAGACATTCTAACCTCCATTAATGGTCGGCATGGAAGTTACCCCCCCCCCCATGACTTTCCCAGATAGAGCAGTTCAAGGCCTATTTGCAGTATTATTATTCCTAACAACATTTATATTTCCACATGGGTATCTTTATGGCAAAGAGTAATAAAGCTCAAACTATAAGGGACATTTTAGCACATCTTGGCAAATGGAGGAGTCAGCTGGGGAAAAAAGCTATAGGTAGCCAATGGCCTGCACACCTACCTCGAGGAAGATTTGGAAAGACTTCCTACTTAGGAGCTGCCACAAAAACTTGACTGTAAGGTAGTTCCTGAGGTGTGTGCTTTTACAGCACTGTATACAGAAAGCCTGTCATACTATTATGGGAATGAGTAATGTGTACCTTGCATGCCTGACTCATGTTCCATGGTATAAGCTGAAGAGAGTGAAGGGATGGATAAAAGTCAAGCCTCACAAGATGAGATAGAGAAAAAAAATTAAAGTTCTTGTACTAATTGGTAAAAGACTATGACCAGATGTGCTTGGGGAATTTAAGGGTCAGCAGGTCAATGGGATAAATAGACAGGTTGGGCAGAAACAATGCACTGCTTCTAAATCCATTTTGCATTTTTTACATAAATTTTAAAAAGTGGTTTGAAATACAGAACATTAATTGAAAGATAGTAAAATAAAAAAAAAAAAAAAAAAAAAAAAAAAAAAAGAGAGACATATTTGCGAAAAAAAAGCTGACATAAAATTTCCATAGGTGAAGATATAGTTAGGAACACATGCCATGTACAACAATAAAAAGCACTGCCGACCAATGCTGTCTACTCAGATAGATTTGTCAAGTGAAGAATTGCTCTTCTGAATGATTTTACATATAAAATCTGTACACATCGTCACTGGTAAACTGCAAAATTTAACAGAGAGTGACATTTCTATCACAATTGGATACTAGGAGGACAACAAAAAACAAATGCAAAAACATTAACTATTACCACTGGTCATGTTCACAATAAAATGTTTAATCTTAAGGTACTTTTTTTTCAATTATTTGACATTTCAGTATTTTGAACAATTGCAGAACAATGTAAAGCCATGTATGCATGTTGTAGAGTCAAATTTGTCACCTTCTACAAGACTCAAGTCAGCACTTTTGCAGACATTTTCATATGAAAACACATAGCATGGTATATCTTGCACATTTATATTTAAACAAGACACCAGCCATTGCTTAAAATATTTTACAATGCATCACTGCTAGTTTATAAGACTGACACATAATAAACACCAACACTAAGAATCCAAATTTTTACACATCTGTGTCTGCAAAACATCAGTGCAGCTTGCAGAATCAAATGCAGGAGCACCCTCACACTTTTTCATGATAGTAACAGAGACTTCAGTTCTAAACAACATATATTCCAGGCTTCAGTCAATGAAATGCAAAGCAATTATTTCTCTGCAAAGAAAATACAAACAGCATGGTTAAAAATTCACAATTAAAAAAAATACTGGATATAATATGCTCAAGAGATGGTTCTGTCATTGTTTTTAAATGCATCTGCAACAAATATAAATTGAAAAGAATCAACAAAAATCTGGGTTTGCACAAAACAAAGAACTCGTTAGAATATTACATGCACGTCTTATCCTACAAAGAGCTACACTGTTGCTGTTACTGCATACCCTTGATAAAGCATTAACATTTACCCAAAAAACAAAGCAACAGAAATTAGAAATACTTGAGCCCAGAAAGTTTAGCCACTGTTAACATAATGCAACACTCTGCCTTTTGAGATTGGCCAGGCCTTCTAGTGGATCCCAAGGTACCAAGTAATCAAACTACCCGAACCTGAAACCATGGTTAAAAACATGTACTCTTATCCATGGCAAATATGCTATTCAAATAGCTAAAATATGCAATTCTTAACATGGAATGGATTTTTTCTCATTATGCATGCATCTACATGTACCTTCAATTTTGAAATAAGCAGTCACTAAATTGATGGAATCAGTGTACTGCACAATGAATAAGGAATTATACAAGCATACTCAAAGCCCTCATAAGATAACATTTTTCTGGGCATTTCTCAGAAACATAATAGCCCGGAATGCTTACAACTACCTAAAGTAATGTCTACATTACAGATGTGTGTATAGTTGGTCACATCTAAAGGCAGTCTTTTTATGGGTGTAGAAGTACACGCCTAAAACTATTCTGAGCATTTAAGTGTGTAGAGGGCAACATCTTAAGACATGTTCATTTTTAAAATGTTAGATGGGTAATATAGCAGTTACACTGAGGTTTAATACAGAAAAAACATTTCTGGCTACAATTCTGGTTCCTGATAACAGATACAGTTTCAATAGACACACAAGTCTAGTTAAAAAATTAATAGGACACTTATTTGGATAACAAATGGGTAAAGAACACCAGAGCATTCCAGTTCAGTGTGTACCATCAGTTCTAACTATACTACAAATAAGAAAAACCAAACAAATTTACTGCAATATTTACAAAAAAGTGTTGATGTCATCTAAGTAGTCACCTAGAAATGTAAAGTTATTATGGCACACCATTCAAAGTACAAACAAACGGGGTAGGGTCCCTAGGGGTAGCTATAAGCTAAAAAAAAAAAAAAAAAAAAGCCTAATGAGTGAATATGCGCTCAAAACTAGATGCCGCCTAGAGACATCCCAGTGCCCACATGTCAAGGTACATATTGAGAAAAGTCAGCAGTAAACAAATACAAGCCTTGGCCACTGATACAAACTCCACCATGCCCCGTCACAAGCAACGACTCAATTAAAAGAGATAAAGATACCTCACGCAAACAGAAGGAAAAACAAGAGACAGGACTTCCCCCAAAAGAGCTGAGTTACACACTCCTCCTGGTGTAGAAACCCAAGACCCAGCTCGTGTTTAAGTGCTGGATATAAACTGCACATTAGTGACGAATTAGGAATTCTGCCAACACAACGCCGGGATACAATGGCAGTGCTGCGTCTCTCTTTCCTACCTTGTCTCGCCTTCGAGAGCCTGCCGCCTGTTGCTGCTCCATCCCTGCTCACCGGGGACCAGTTGCCTGGTTTCACAGCCTTAGAAGGGACGCTGGACTTCCTCCCTTAAAGTTACCACAAGTCACTCCGAAAAAAAAAGGCTGTCCCAACCCCCAAATCCTTCCCTGGGATAAGCAGGCAACAAAACAAGCCACTTAAAAACTCTGACGGGTATCCTCGCTTTACTTAGAAATTGATAGCATGGAAATAACGGTTTGCAAGTTACACATTCCAACAAAAAAGTTCGCCATGTTTTGAGATTCTTAAACGCGTTTTTCTACTTTTTTCTTTTTTGACGGAGGCTGACTAGAAAGCCTAAGCTGCAAGAGCCTACTTTTCCAACTCGCTCTGCCCCCTCCTTCCTTTCTTACGCAGCAGTTAGCTAGCTAACAATGAGCTCAACCTTGGAGTTGGGTTACAGTGTAAGTACTGCGCTCAGGCTTCTCTCCTTTTTAATTGAGTTTTTCATTATACACATACGCTATATTTTTCATTGATTTAACTGTTTATTCGGCATATTTATTCACATATCCCAGCTGCAACAATTAATTTGTGATTGTTAAGTTTCAAAAATAATAGCTTCAAACACTCTTGACTCGCTTTCTGATTCAGATAAGCTGGACCGGGACAAATGCATTTCTTTAACGTTACAAATAAAAGTATTTAATTAAAGAGAAATGAGGCTGCTCGTGATAGTTTGCAACATTGCAGTTAAGCAAGCAGAAAATTGTACACTTCGCTGCTAAAGACACTGAATTATTGCAATTTAGCAATGGCATTATGGTTTTGTTCTCTATTCAGACACTCCCGTCTTCACTTTTGTTAGATGTCTCACCTTTACACTTTTACGTTTATTAAGAGCATTCAAGCCTGGGGTTTTCCATGACATGAGACATAAAGGCAAAACAATATGAGGCGCTTGGTACAGCTTCATTACTTTCCACCCAGTCACAAAGATTTATGTAATAAACTTAGTTTATTAAACTACTACACTTGCATGCATGTCACCTGTTGTCCTAGTTCCTAGAACCAATTCAATTTACATAAGTCAAGTGTTTGATAAAAGCTTGGCTGACAGCAAGATTGTACCTAGGGTCTACCAGGAAAACTACACGAGGAAAGGAGCAGAAGTCTGAAAGTGGCCTCATAAGGTGCTCTATAAAGTTATCTAAATACATAAGAAGTGTGAAAAAAGCACTGGGCAGTAAAAGTTTTTCATATGTAACAAAATTATTCCAATGTAGAGAGTCCTATGTATTATATATTTTTATACAGAGGGTATGAATTAGCCAGCAATAAATAAATGCATTCAATATTGAAATGTGTTTCTCCGGATTTATCATTCGTTGAGGGAGATGCTCAACATTTCACCCCAAACTATATATCAGCGCTGACTGAGTTGCACAAGACCTTGGTCTCAACTATGAAGGCCTCCTACTGCAACACAGGTACATGTGGGGCAGCAGATGGTCCAATCACCAATCAGAGCCAGCTGGATAGGTCTATTACCCTAGATGTGACGACATGAAAATATGTATAAGTTCTTTTTTGTCTCACTTATGCAATGTAATTAAATAAAAATATCCCTGTTGTCTGGTTCCCCTATAAAATTGTGGCAGGTGTGTGCAGTATAAATTGTCTTGCAGCAACCATGGCATTTAAGACCCCTTAACGTCTAATGTTAATTCTTTCCCTTACATTAACCCTTACTATCCTCCCTTTTTGGCTTAATAATAAAGTAAGTGGCTTTTCAATTTGACCATTACAGTACATATCACATGGGTGTATTTTTGCTAAGAATGATGAAGATGAATGCACATTTTTGAATGCCATTTGTAGGTCACATCTAGGATATATTTAGTACATTCCTAATGTTTCATGCTGTTTTGCTAACATTTCACTTGATAAATCAGGCTCCAGATTTAGAAGGTTGTGTCCATAGTCACAGTGAAATGACACTAACTCCATGTAGAGAAAGGTTTCTAGTAGTTTCTGTTTAAGAACAATATAATTGCCTAGAATGCAATTTTTCCCCCAAGAAAGCTCAGTATAAACCCAAACCAATATAGGTTCATAGGTAGGTACTAGGCTATCAGCCCAAGGGCCTACGTAAGCCTAGTCAACAACGTTCCCTGGCTTACGCCACCCAAGAAAGTTATTTTCCTGTGCCACTGTTGAGCAGAGACACAGAAGTGATCCCGGGTGTATTTCCTATTTCCCATCCACTCATCAAGATTTTTCTTGAAGAGTGCTAATGAAGAACTTTGCTTGACATAGATGGGTAGCCTGTTCCAGAGTATGGGAAGTCTCTGGGAAAGGAATCTATCCCTCCAGCATGTCTTGTTTATTGTGGTGACAAGGCTTAGGTCCCTAGAGTGTGTAGCTCGGAGGGATTTCCTTAGGTGTAGCTGAAATTTTTCCATTGTAACTGCTAAACCACAATGTTTCTCACTTCTCACATTTCCAGCGCTGCATGGCTGACAGAACAGTAAAGGAGTTATATCAGACGGCACAAAGGGGTGAAGTAGGTCAAGAAATTGCATAAAAAGCCAGATAGGGAGGAAGGTCCACATAGATATGTTCTAATTTTCAATAGCAGTATAAAGACTTCTTGCAGTATGTTAATCTGAGTGATGTCCGAGCTATAGTCTCACGCGGGTAGATGCCAAGCTGGAAACAGGAGGAGAGTATGACTGTCCTGTCTATCTGTACGTCGTAGGTAAGCAAGAAGATTGTAGCTTGCATGAAGTCATACCAAATTACTGTTTCCGATATTACAACAATGTCATTGCATTAATAGCAGAGACGATGGTGACAAATGCATTCAGATTGGTGCAAATTAAGAGAAAATGCCTGCCATTTTTTCTTTACTTCACTGCTTAAACAGCAAAAATGTATTATTACTAGTAATAATCATCCTTATCCTTAAGAAAGAAGAAAAAACTCAATCTTGATTTGGATTTTAACCAGACTGTCATCTAACAGCCATAGTATAAGATAGACCAACAAAATAAGTGACTGTCACAGTTGCTTTGTGACTTAATGTACTGGGTTATAACCCCAAATGATCCACACCACTACAGGTCATTCTCACCAGGTTCTGTTGTCATATTCAGCTCTGAAATTAAATTCTTCAGTAAAGTATCCAAGTTCAAAACATGTTTAACCATCTCAAAATTGTGCCCGTGAGCTTAACAAAGAACTGTTTTCCTCTACCACGATGCTTATAGAGTTTACTAGGTATCTGAAAGTAGGTCATATAGAGCCTTCTGCTATACTAGCCCTAAACTTATTATGCATGGTAGTACTTTCACAAAGGGCATAATACGGAAATGGAGCAGTAATGACTTGCGAGTGTTTTAGACCTACCTTTATGCAGAGTAGCATCAAAAATTTTTCTATACGAGAGCAGCCTAAAGAAACACTAAATACCTCATACAGAAATGGCACCTATGCATCTTAGAACAACATGCACGCATCTACACCACAGCATAACTTGGCACCTAAGTAAATAGACTTACTTACCAAGGGAAAGAAATTCTACCCAATCAATTGGGCTTTATTTTAAGTGGAAACATACTGCAAGGAAGCACCTGGCCTTAATTACTACACCAAGATAAATGTCAACATCTGTACTTTTTTATCATCTCATTAATTTATCAGCTTAGTGGCAAGACAGGGAACATCAGTGTGCACAGTCACTGAAATAAGGTAACTGTTACATCTGCCAAACACAAGACAAATTTCAGACATTCTAACCTCTATTAATGGTCGGCATGGAAGTTAACCCCCCCCCCCCCCAAATGACTTTCCCAGATAGAGCAGTTAAAGGCCTATTTGCAGTATCATTCCTACAACATTTATATTTCCACATGGGTAGCTTTATGGCAAAGAGTAATAAAGCTCAAACTATAAGGCACATTTTAGCACATCTTGGCAAATGGTGGAGTCAGCTGGGGGAAAAAGCTATAGGCAGCCAATGGCCTGCACACCTACCTCTTGAGGAAGATTTGGAAAGACTTCCTACTTAGGAGCTGCCACAAAAACTTGACTGTAAGGTAGTTCCTGAGGTGTGTGCTTTTACAGCACTATATACAGAAAGCCTGTCATACTATTATGGGAAGGAGTAATGTGTACCTTGCATGCCTGACTCATGTTCCATGGTATAAGCTGAAGAGAGTGAAGGGATGGATAAAAGTCAAGCCTCACAAGATGAGATGGAGAAAAAAAAACTAAAGTTCTTGTACTAATTGGTAAAAGACTATGGCCAGATGCGCTTGGGGAAATTTAAGGGTCAGCAGGGCAATGGGATAAGTAGACAGGTTGGGCAGAAACAATGCACTGCTTCTAAATCCATTTTGCATTTTTTACATAAATTTTAAAAAGTGGTTGGAAATATAGAACATTAATTGAAAGATAGTAAATGTAAAAAAAAAAAAAAAAAAGACTGATATTTGCGAAAAAAAAGCTGACATAAAATTTCCATAGGTGAAGATATAGTTAGGAACACTCGCCATGTACAACAATAAAAAGCACTGCCGACCAAACAGTTTTTTGAATACTGTCTACTCAGATAGATTTGTCAAGTGAAGAATTGCTCTTCTGAATGATTTTACATATAAAATCTGTACACATCGTCACTGGTAAAGTGCAAAATGCAACGGAGTGACATTTCTATCACAATTGGATACTAGGAAAGGTGACATTTCAAATTTGCAAGACAAAATCCAATACCTTCATATACAAAACAGAGATTTCTGGTTACAGTCATGTTCAAAGATATTTGCTAGGGTTTCTGGGGGTCAGGAAGAAATAGGACCACAAAAAACAAATGCAAAAACATTAACTATTACCACTGGTCATTTTCACAATAAAATGTTTAGTCTTGCGGTACTTTTTTTTCAATTATTTGACATTTCAGTATTTTGAACAATTGCAGAACAATGTAAAGCCATGTATGCATGTTGTAGAGTCAGATTTGTCACCTTCTACATGACTCAAGTCAGCATTTTTGCAGACATTTTCATATGAAAACACTAATTTTACATAGCATGGTATATCTTGCACATTTATGTTTAAGCAAGACACCAGCCATTGCTTAAAATATTTTACAATGCATCACTGCTAGTTTATAAGACTGACACATAACAAACACCAACACTAAGAATCCAAATTTTACACATCTGTGTCTGCAAAACATCAGTGCAGCTTGCAGAATCAAATGCAGGAGCACCCTCACACTTTTTCATGATAGTAACAGAGACTTCAGTTCTAAACAACATATATTCCAGGCTTCAGTCAATGAAATGCAAAGCAATTATTTCTCTGCAAATAAAATACAAACAGCATGGTTAAAAATTCACGATTAAAAAAAATACTGGATATAATATGCTCAAGAGATGGTTCTGTCATTTTAAATGCATTTGCAACAAATATAAGTTGAAAAGAATCAACAAAAATCTGGGTTTGCACAAAATAAAGAACTCGTTAGAATATTACATGCACTTCTTATCCTACAAAGAGCTACATTGTTGCTGTTACTGCATACCCTTGATAAAGCATTAACATTTACCCAAAAAACAAACAGAAATTAGAAATACTTGAGCCCGGAAAGTTTAGCCAATGTTAACATAATGCAACACTCTGCCTTTTGAGATTGGCCAGGCCTTCTAGTGGATCCCAAGGTACCAGATCTCTTAAGTAATCAAACTACCCAAACCTGAAACCATGGTTAAAAACATGTACTCTTATCCATGGCAAATATGCTATTCAAATAGCTAAAATATGCAATTCTTAACATGGAATGGATTTTTTCTCATTATGCATGCATCTACATGTACCTTCAATTTTGAAATAAGCAGTCACTAAATTGATGGAATCAGTGTACTGCACAATGAATAAGGAATTATACAAGCATACTCAAAGCCCTCATAAGATTACATTTTTCTGAGCATTTCTCAGAAACATAATAGCCCGGAATGCTTACAACTACCTAAAGTAATGTCTACATTACAGATGTGTGTATAGTTGGTCACATCTAAAGGCAGTCTTTTTATGAGTGTAGAAGTAAACACCTAAAACTATTCTGAGCATTTAAGTGTGTAGAGGGCAACATCTTAAGACATGTTCATTTTTAAAATGTTAGATGGGTGATATAGCAGTTACACTGAGGTTTAATATAGAAAAAACATTTCTGGCTACAATTCTGGTTTCTGATAACAGACACAGTTTCAATAGACACACAAGTCTAGTTAAAAAATTAATAGGACACTTATTTGGATAACAAATGGGTAAAGAACCCCAGAGCATTCCAGTTCAGTGTGTACCATCAGTTTTAACTATACTACAAATAAGAAAATTCAAACAAATTTACTGCAATATTTACAAAAAAGTGTTGATGTCATCTAAGTAGTCACCTGGAAATGTAAAGTTATTATGGCACACCATTCAAAGTACAAACAAACGGGGTAGGGTCCCTAGGGGTAGCTATAAGCTTAAAAAAAAAAAAAAAAAAAAAAAAAAAAAAAAAAAAAAGCCTAATGAGTGAATATGCACTCAAAACTAGATGCCGCCTAGAGACATCCCAGTATCCACATGTCAAGGTACATATTGAGAAAAGTCAGCAGTAAACAAATACAAGCCTTGGCCACTGATACAAACTCCACCATGCCCTGTCACAAGCAACGACTCAATTAAAAGAGATAAAGATACCTCACGCAAACAGAAGGAAAAACAAGAGACAGGACTTCCCCCAAAAGAGCTGAGTTACACACCCCTCCTGGTGTAGAAACCCAAGACCCAGCTCGTGTTTAAGTGCTGGATATAAACTGCACATTAGTGACGAATTAGGAATTCTGCCAACACAACGCCGGGATACAATGGCAGTGCTGCGTCTCTCTTTCCTACCTTGTCTCGCCTTCGAGAGCCTGCCGCCTGTTGCTGCTCCATCCCTGCTCACCGGGGACCAGTTGCCTGGTTTCACAGCCTTAGAAGGGACGCTGGACTTCCTCCCTTAAAGTTACCACAAGTCACTCCGAAAAAAAAAGGCTGTCCCAACCCCCAAATCCTTCCCTGGGATAAGCAGGCAACAAAACAAGCCACTTAAAAACTCTGACGGGTATCCTCGCTTTACTTAGAAATTGATAGCATGGAAATAACGGTTTGCAAGTTACACATTCCACCAAAAAAGTTCGCCATGTTTTGAGATTCTTAAACGCGTTTTTCTACTTTTTTCTTTTTTGACGGAGGCTGACTAGAAAGCCTAAGCTGCAAGAGCCTACTTTTCCAACTCGCTCTGACCCCTCCTTCCTTTCTTACGCAGCAGTTAGCTAGCTAACAATGAGCTCAACCTTGGAGTTGGGTTACAGTGTAAGTACTGCGCTCAGGCTTCTCTCCTTTTTAATTGAGTTTTTCATTATACACATACGCTATATTTTTCATTGATTTAACTGTTTTTTCGGCATATTTATTCACATATCCCAGCTGCAACAATTAATTTGTGATTGTTAAGTTTCAAAAATAATAGCTTCAAACACTCTTGACTCGCTTTCTGATTCAGATAAGCTGGACCGGGACAAATGCATTTCTTTAACGTTACAAATAAAAGTATTTAATTAAAGAGAAATGGGACTGCTCGTGATAGTTTGCAACATTGCAGTTAAGCAAGCAGAAAATTGTACACTTCGCTGCTAAAGACACTGAATTATTGCAATTTAGCAATGGCATTATGGTTTTGTTCTCTATTCAGACACTCCCTTCTTCACTTTTGTTAGATGTCTCACTTTTACGTTTTTTAAGAGCATTCAAGCCTGGAGTTTTCCATGACATGAGACATAAAGGCAAAACAATATGAAGCGCTTGGTACAGCTTAATTACTTTCCACCCAGTCACAAAGATTTATGTAATAAACTTAGTTTATTAAACTACTACACTTGCATGCATGTCACCTGTTGTCCTAGTTCCTAGAACCAATTCAATTTACATAAGTCAAGTGTTTGATAAAAGCTTGGCTGACAGCAAGATTGTACCTAGGGTCTACCAGGAAAACTACACGAGGAAAGGAGCAGAAGTCTGAAAGTGGACTCATAAGGTGCTCTATAAAGTTATCTAAATACATAAGAAGTGTGAAAAAAGCACTGGGCAGTAAAAGTTTTTCATATGTAACAAAATTATTCCAATGTAGAGAGTCCTATGTATTATATATTTTTATACAGAGGGTATGAATTAGCCAGCAATAAATAAATGCATTCAATATTGAAATGTGTTTCTCCGGATTTATCATTCATTGAGGGAGATGCTCAACATTTCACCCCAAACTATATATCAGCGCTGATTGAGTTGCACAAGACCTTGGTCTCAACTATGAAGGCCTCCTACTGCAACACAGGTACATGTGGGGCAGCAGATGGTCCAATCACCAATCAGAGCCAGCTGGATAAGTCTATTACCCTAGATGTGACGACATGAAAATATGTATAAGTTCTTTTTTGTCTCACTTGCAATGTAATTAAATAAAAATATCCCTGTTGTCTGGTTCCCCTATAAAATTGTGGCAGGTGTGTGCAGTATAAATTGTCTTGCAGCAACCATGGCATTTAAGACCCCTTAACGTCTAATGTTAATTCTTTCCCTTACATTAACCCTTACTATCCTACCTTTTTGGCTTAATAATAAAGTAAGTGGCTTTTCAATTTGACCATTACAGTACATATCACATGGGTGTATTTTTGCTAAGAATGATGAAGATGAATGCACATTTTTGAATGCCATTTGTAGGTCACATCTAGGATATATTTAGTACATTCCTAATGTTTCATGCTGTTTTGCTAACATTTCACTTGATAAATCAGGCTCCAGATTTAGAAGGTTGTGTCCATAGTCACAGTGAAATGACACTAACTCCATGTAGAGAAAGGTTTCTAGTAGTTTCTGTTTAAGAACAATATAATTGCCTAGAATGCAATTTTTCCCCCAAGAAAGCTCAGTATAAACCCAAACCAATATAGGTTCATAGGTAGGTACTAGGCTATCAGCCCAAGGGCCTACGTAAGCCTAGTCAACAACGTTCCCTGGCTTACGCCACCCAAGAAAGTTATTTTCCTGTGCCACTGTTGAGCAGAGACACAGAAGTGATCCCCGGGGTGTATTTCCTATTTCCCATCCACTCATCAAGATTTTTCTTGAAGAGTGCTAATGAAGAACTTTGCTTGACATAGATGGGTAGCCTGTTCCAGAGTATGGGAAGTCTCTGGGAAAGGAATCTATCCCTCCAGCATGTCTTGTTTATTGTGGTGACAAGGTTTAGGTCCCTAGAGTGTGTAGCTCGGAGGGATTTCCTTAGGTGTAGCATGTCCAACAGCTCTGGGTTTGACATAACTTTATATGTTAGGCAGAGATCACCTGGGAGTAGGTGATATGCTACGGAATAAAGCTGGAGTTTTTTGAGGTGGTCAGTGTAGGGCATTTGTTTGAGGCCAGTAATCCTCTTTGTGAGGTAATTCTGTGGCCTTTCCAGCTGCTGCAGATGTCTTGTGAGGTACATTCCAAAAGGGGTGTTGCCTCTTTAATGGGTCTAATGATTGTCGAGTAGAGGGGAACAATGACCTCTTTTTTCCTGGATGAGAACCCTTTTATGATGAGGTGTGCCACATAGGACTTTCTGACTACTGTGGTGATGTGACTATCAAAGGAGAGACCCAAGGTCTCTTATCACACATTTGGTGGTAAGTAGATTGCTGCTTATGTGGTAGTTCATGGGTACAGAGTTTTTACCAAAGGAGATGACACTGCACTTTTTGGCATTGAGCTTGAGGCCATGGCTCTGACACCAGGCATCTGTCTCAGCGAGGCCCTTCTGTAGGATGTCCACATCATTTGGGGACTTGACTATGGCTCCTAGTTTGCAGTCATCTGTGAACTTCATCAGCCAAAGGCCTTCTGTGTTAGCCTGTACTTCAGAGAAGTAGATACCAAACAGGGGAGGTCCCAGGACAGAACCCTGTGGTACTCCACTTGTCACTGCTTTGAGATCAGATTTGGAGTCTGCAACTTTTACAGTGTGGGTTCTGTCAGTGAACCAGTTGGCAACCCATCTTGTGACTTAGGGATTTATACCTAGTTTAGTGAGTTTAGCTATAATTACAGAATGGGGGATGGTGTCGAAAGCCTTGACGAGGTTAAGATAGGCTGTGTGAACCACCTTACCCTCATCTATGGCTTTGGTGACTGCCTCAAAGAAGTCGATCAGGTTCAGGAGGCATGATCTGCCTTTCACAAACCCGAACTGGGTGGGATCCAGAGTTTGGAGGTTACCAATGTCTTTGTTTATGAGTTCCATGATGATACGTTCCATGGCCTTGCAGACCAGGCTCGTCAGGCTAATAGGTTGATAGTTCCCGGGATCGGTGTTGGCTCCCCCTTTGTGGAGTGGGATAACTGTTGCTGTGCACCATTCAGTGGGCACAAAGCCTGATGTGAGGCTATTACTGAACATGGTGCTTAAGTGCGGAGCCAGTTCTTTCTGAAGTTCGTGCAAAACGCAGCCTGGGATGTTGTCCGGTCCCATGGATACTGTGTTTTTGGCTTTAGAGAGTGCAGCTGTTACCTGTGTAGTTGTGATTACAGGGACTCTGCATTCTTCCTGTATAGATATGGGCCCTTTAGGGGGTGAGGGGGGGTAAAGTTAGCACTGAACCTATCTATCGGGATGTTGGCAATATCAGTTTGTTCTGTAATTTTTGTGCCTTTGTGCTGTAACTCAGAGCAGATCCGGGTGTTGCCATCGAGATTCTTGACATAACTATAGAATGCTTTTTTGGTTGTCCTTAGAATTAATGGAGATTTTCTTTTCATAGCTAGCTTTGGAGGATCTTATAAGGGATCTCAGCTTCTTACTGAGGCTGACCAGGGAGCTCCTCCACTCATGGGATTTTACTCTCTTTTGCAATAGTTTCTTCCTTCTGTTGTACAGTTTGTTTATGACAGGGGACCACCAGATTGGCTTCCTTTTTTTGGAGGATAGCATCTTGGTTCTGTTTGGGATAGCACGATCCATGCACTCATTTAAGTGCTTATAGAATGCATTTGTGTAGGATTCAGCAGTTGTAACTGTATTGTCCATCTGCATGGGTGTCATGAAGTTCACCACTTCTGTCTTAAGAAGCATGAAGTTGGCTTTGGAGAAATTTTTTACCGTGGTTTCCTTAATGGGGGGTGGGGCCGGGATGTGGATATCAAGGGTGATTAGCTTATGGTCAGATCGGACCAACGAGGAGCTGACTTCAGGTATGAAACACCAGTCACTCATGTTGATATTGACTAGGTCTAGGATATTGTTGCCCCTGGTGGGGGTGTGGATAAGTTGATCCAGTGCATTGGAGTTTATGAATTCCAGAAAGCGTTGAGCTAAGGAGTTGGTACACGAGTAGTTTTCCCAATTAATGGTGGGGTAGTTGAAGTCAGCCATTATTAGGGTGTTTGGTTGAACCCTAATATTTTTCAGTACATCAAGAAAAGAGGAGTGGGAATCCTGGGGCATGGTGGGGGATCTGTAGCAAGCTACAATTTGGATTGCAGTTTTGCCCAGAGGTTGTTGCACTTGGATAACCTCGGATGCATTAAGCTGAGCAACTAGCCTGGAGGTGTGGATATCCTTAATAAATATGAATACACCTCCGCCTTTGGTGTTTTGGTCCAGGTTACATGGCCAAAAAGTGTGGTATGAGTTATAGCCTGCTAGTGCCTCTGGAGCTTTGAACCAGGTCTCAGTCACTGCACAGATATTGATGTTATCCATTTTAAGGCGTGTCTCGAGTGAGTGCATTTTGAGATTTAGACTTCTAGCATTGAGTAGCATTACCCTCAGTTTTTGCTTGCCTGTTCCTGTTACGGTGGTGAATTTGTTATTTGAACCTTGCCTAAAAAAAGCACTATGGGGCAGCAAGAGCCTTAGCTAGTACCCAGAATCCTAGGGGCAACAGGTGCAGGCCATCTGTGGCAAAGCATCATGGTCTGTCGACCATGTCATCCCAAGCAGACAGATATTGGATCCCCTTAGAATGACACCAGAAGTTTAGCCAATTGTTGAAGTCAATCATTTTGTCCTTGTACTGCGGTATCATTCAGGGTGATGGCAGAATGCTACTCAAGGCTAGGGTCATACCTGCCTGGGCTACAAGATCGGAGAGCTCTTCCATGTCTCTTTTCATGTAGTCCAGGGAGGTACGTCTCAGGTCATTCACACCAACATGGACAATGACAGAGTCATATTTGTACTTGTTGTGGAGTGACCTGAGTGAGTGGGTTATGTGGCGGATCCTGGCACCCGACAGGCAGCTGACAGTAACTTTCTCCTTGTTAAGCCTGGTGAGTGGGACATCAGTGTGCCTGACTATAGAGTCACCTATGACTAGTGTGTTGGGTACGTTGTTTTGCCTTATTGGCTGTGGTTGAGTGGTACACTGAGTCTGTGGGCTATGTGTCATTTGGGTTGTGTTGGGGGATGGAGGTTGCTTGCGTTTCTGCTTTGGAGGTCTCTGTTGCTTAGACAGATTATTATTGAAAGCCTCCACAAATGTTTTTGTGTTACTATGTGTGGATTTTGGTGGTGCAGATTTAGTCAAACTATGTGATGAGTGCAGAGTGGTGCATATGTTTACCTTCTCCTCATGACTGTCAAGTTCAGTCTTGGTTGGAGAGACCTTTGCCTCCAGTTTATACAATTTACTATTCTTATACTGTACATAGTTTACATTTGTTAAAATATTAGTAAAAATAAAAATGATGATGATGATAAACAATAATAGACACTGATTCATAACTACATGTGTTGTACTCATAGCTGCTACTTTTTCTATCTTTTAATTATTCCACTAGTGTTGTTGAGGAATACATTAAGTTAATGATACCTCATTTAATAAATCAGACTGAGATGTTTTTCAGGCTTTACAGAGAAATATATTCATCTCTCTCTCTCTCTCTATATATATATATATATATATATATATATATATATATGTATGTATTTATATATATATATATATATATATATATATATATATATATATATGGGTTCACTATAGAATCTCGAAATACTGAAATCCCGAATTACAGTATTTCAAAATTCTATAGCCGAAAGCTTTAAATCCCGAAACCCCAGAACCACGAAATTTAAAATCGTGAACCTACACTACAAATACACCATACACATACACACAATGTCCCCCTACAATCAAACATACAAACCTACACTACAGACAAGCGGGGCGCAAGCCCCCCCCTGCACCCCCATGTGGGGGGGCTGCACTACCCACACCCCCCTACTTATATATACTAACTCCAAGATCGCACAATCACACACACAAAGGTAACTCACACCCACACATTTCATAGCCCCTTGCACACACACATCACAGCCACAACACACATTGATATACACTAAAGCCCCTAACCAACACACTTACACATGCATACTTACCTGAACTTACACCTATCCATTCACACACTGCAACACCAGAAGCACTATTTCAAAATCTCTAAACTTCGGGATTTTAAATTTTGCAATTCTGGGGTTTTGCGATTTAAAGCTTTCGGCTATAGAATTTCGAAATACTGAAATTCGGGATTTCAGTATTTCGAGATTCTATATATATGTATGACAAGGAGGTAGAATTTGAGCACTACCCTCCACTAACAAAGGAATGCTGCACATATCACTACTATAATGTAGACATAATGTATGTAGACATCCAATCAGAAGTTGAAGACCACAATGTTTTCATTTGAATGAATCAAAAAACTTCACCTTTTAAGACATACTCTGTCCTTTGTAAAACTGAATTTGTCCAGGTTTTTGTATATGCTCCAAGATCTTCCTGTTCCAGTCTAATAGGCATTAATTCATCTTGCATTTTGCCTGTCTGAGAAAAAAATACCTTTATCTGCCAACACCAAAATGTATCATATCAGTGCAGCCATGTCAGTGAAAAGGCACTGTGAAACATTTAAAAGCGAACATTATTTATACCTTAAAACTCCATTTTCATTCATTTTTAAACAAAGCCATGTACCGAACAGAAACACTTTCAGTTTTACATGTATTTTGCATTTTAAAGTAGTTATACAAATGGATAAATAACATACATTACTAGGTTTACCACTACATTCCCCCCTTTGGCACTGCTAAGTGTCAGAATATATATGATCACTGATATCAAATTGTGAATGGTACATCACATTTAATTTTATTCATTTTGATGTAGTAAGTCTTTACATTTTAATTGTCTTTAGTGCTTTTTTTGTAAGCAGGTTTATTTATTGGAATCAGTAGTAGAAATTTTCATGGTGATACCTTTTCATAAACAGATCAATACAGCAATAAAAATAAGTGTTACAAATATTAATACAGTTAAAAAATATCCAAAGTTAAAACTGACTGTAAAAAACACCACATCCAATGGCAAAATGCTCAAAAATGCCCTTCAGTAATTCAAAATATATTAAAAACTTTTGTCTTTCACAAGATATTAACACTTCATCAGAATTACCACTCTTCAAACAAAAAATCAAACTGTACTTCCAAAATCACTGGCTTTGTTCCTGTAGGAGTCCTGACTAACCTTCTTCATTCCCCCCCACTCTACTTTAACTATATACTGTGCTTATTAGCTACACATTTACTTACTTTTTTCTTACCCTGTTGCTCTCCTCTCATGCTCTGACTCACTCATCTTTTTTTCTCCCCTGCCCTCTTTTCCATCTTCTTACTTCTTCTCCTTACTAGACTATTGTTCCTCACTCTTCTCCTCTCTTGTATTATTACTTTAATCCCTTCTAATTTCTTGTTATACTTCTTTCTCTCCGACGGATTATTGAAACTAATTGCTAATCTTTTGCATTTTAATTGTGATGCTTCTACTGACCTAGTATATTTTTTGTGTGTGCCTTAGGTATTTGTTGTTCCTATTACTAAATGTATATTCTTTTGTACTTAAATTTTTTATTAATTGTCTCTTTGTATTGATTTATGTGTGGACCTTTTCTCCCCGGACCTCTACTGAAAATGGACATATATCCAACTAGACTAGCCCGGTTAACAAATGTAAAATAAAAATAAAATAAAATAAATACACTGGATTACCATGTTAAGTTTAAATAGCTCATGTAAATTTCACGTGATCAGCATTAACCAATCATATACCTGATATCTGACTATGTTTACTTTTTAAAACACTAGTGGATAAACTTTTATTCAGACTGCTTTTGTCTGATTCAAATAACAATTGTTAATTTAGTTTCCTAGTCAAAAGACATCTTCTTTTACTATATTTGACTTTCTCCAATATGAAGAATATGAAGAATACAAATGTTGTTAAAATTTTGACATGTACAACTGTGTTTTGCTAAAGGGTTTGAAGCATCCTTTTTCTTGACAGCATAATTATGTGCTTTCTCAATTCCATCATGTGCTACCTGTACTTTATAAGTCCTTAGTCACCTCCCTTCTTCACTCACTTCCTAACTTCATTCAGTTTCTCCCTCTGAATCTTAATCTTATTCTAAATATGTCATAATCCATTTTGTTTCTCTCACTTCATGTTGCAACTCCTGTTTGTATTATACTAACTTACCTTTAATTTCTATAAACTGGCTAAAATGTTCTAAATATTAAGTCATCTATTTTCAAGCAATTGTGTCTTATCATGTCTATTTCAGTATAATTACTTAAACTATAGATGTTTTTCTATTATTTTTGTAGATTGCAAAAGTTATTGTCCATAAAACATTTTTTGTAATACTTTGGAGCTTTTCCTCCTGAGCCTCTGCTGAAAATGGGCAACCTACCCAGTCAGACTTTCCTGGTAATGAAATGTAAATTAATGGATTAATTAATTAATTACTACAAACCTATTTTCTTGGCAAGGGGTGATAAAATGGAGCCACTGGCTGTTTATGTATGTGTTAGTCAAATTAAGTCATTTTGTTTTGCTTTTAGTTTTTTTAATGATTTATCTTTTTTGATAGTATGGTTGAATTTCTTCTAGCCAAATATAAACATGCCATAGGTGTATCATTTGTTATTGTAGTCTCTAGGTCATTGCTTATGAGTTCTGCTTTTGCATGCAAAAGACAGTTCCGGATGTTTAATAGTATGAAGTCTGTAGAATTCAATGGATAACAGAATGACTAAATCCATAATTTTTATAGTATTTAAATGCCATTGCTTTTACCCAATGATTGTTTTATATGCTCATGGGTGTAAGTCTAAAGTTGAGTATCACATTGAAATGCAAAGTCCTTTTGATTTCTTGGAAAGAAAATGACCTGGGAAATTTAATTGATGCTTCTAAGGTTTCTTAGTTTCTCCATTGTTATGCCAGTGCTGGAATTATAACAGGCACAGGACAAGCGGTTGGCAGATACACACTAAAGAAAAGTCACACACCATCAGAAAAATATATAATTAATGAAAATGTATTGTGGTAAAATGGTACTTCTTTTTAATAACTATTTCATTGCTTTTTTCCAAATAACAACATAAATCAATAGTATGAAAAGCACTAACATTTCCATGTAAATTGGTATTTTAATTTTTTTTTCAATAATTTATATTCTTGGACATAGATTATTCAGTCCCATTATATACAACTAGTCCCATTCTTGTGTAGGTTCATAGTTATTCCCATTAACTCACTAATTAATGGATAACATACTGTGGAGGTTTTCTCATCCTCTGTGATTTTTTCAGTTCTGGTGCTAGTTCTCAGCTTACGGACAGATGTAATTAATTAACCTACAGCATACTTCTTATGCAGAGTCAGGGGAAAACAGCATATTAGGACTGGGACATGACTAATTTTCCACATCTGACATACTCATACAACCACAATCTAATACTCCAATATATGGATTCACATTTTTAGAAGTATCAGAGTCCTTAATTATTGCCAGTTTATATATTAAATAGACAGAGTATCTCCTATAAAAAAAATCAGAACTTGTTTG
Source organism: Protopterus annectens (assembly GCF_019279795.1). Classification (NCBI taxonomy): domain Eukaryota; kingdom Metazoa; phylum Chordata; order Ceratodontiformes; family Protopteridae; genus Protopterus; species Protopterus annectens. Next base: position 305,396,997 of record NC_056733.1, on the reverse strand, counting down.
TCTAACTTGAAAAAAAGTTCAGTTTTACCCATAAAAATTCCTGTAATTCATTTTTGACCCTCTTCCCCAACACAGTGATACCATGGAGAGGCTCCAAAGTTTCTTCATTGAATATCCTACCTGTTGAATATTTATCATGCTGAAACATTTTGCAAAGTCCCATTCAAATTCTGTTTCATTAGCCCCAATCTGATTCCAATATGTCTACACAAAATAATTCTCCAGATGTCTGTGCTATAATATAATTCAGTACTGTTTTGTAATTTAACAGAAAAAAGTGACATCCTGGCATCAGTTTCCAACATTGGTAGGTCTGTCAGCTAGCTAAACCAATGGTTGTCAGATGCCCTCATGTACTAGTGCAAAGGATTGTTCTGTTTTGCTTAACAAAGCAACAAAATTCTTCTGGTTTAAACCTTGTTTGATATTCTGTTACAGTATCTTCGATAAACTATAAGCAGCAAACAGGCTTCTTAAATGACTAATCTGTCATGATTTCAGATATACAAAATACTGCTTCCATTAATTTCAAATATGTGTTCACCACAGTCATGAATATGTTATTCATAAATGGTCCAGTGAAATCAATCAGTAATCTTTTGTAACACCCACCTGGAAATTCCATGGCTGTGCTCATGTTTTTCTAAGCATTATCTGTACCATATGAAATAACATGTATTTTTAACTGTACATTTGATTTCTTTTTTTTTTTTTTATTAGTCTGCTTTACAAACAATGATACTTCACAGTAAGCATACACAGTATCTTGAATAATAAGTTACAAATGTTATATCTTTTAATTAAAATGAATCACCAAATATGTTGTTATTCCATTCCATCTTAAATCAATGTTTTTACATCGGGCAGCATTATTTTGTCCCATTTCTTCTGTCTAGAACAGCATATAATAAGAGACTAACTTATATGTTCTATTATCTACACCAATTTCTTCTTGAATCCTGAAACATACCTCTCAACCTCTTAGCACTTGAAATCTGGGCAAATCCTAAGATAATTGGGGGGGGGGCAAATTTTAAATATTGCTGTTATAAACATAGAAAGCTGTTAACATAATATGATTTGTGTTAGCACACATTTTCTAAAGGAAACAATGTCCAAAATTCAAATGCATGTCATTATTTAGTGACTTCAGTCTTCCAGAAAACCATAAATTTTATGAGGAACAGACTAAAATATGAGGCAAAAATCTGGACTTTCTGTGAAAATATGGACAGCTGAGAGCTATGTCCTGAACTCTCAGAACAAACTGATGCTTCCATCCAACATCCTCACAGCCCTCTATCAGCATCTAGGCAAACATGATTGATATCTTGCCCAATGACCATATAATGCTGCAGACCCATCTATACCACCCCTGCTGCTCCTGCTTTTTAAGCATATTACTTGATAAGCATTCTTTAACCCTTCTTCATTCAGTAAATGTATAGTCTATTTTATGGTGTCTTTTTAACACTCATTGTAATCACGGGAAATAAATCCAATATACTTCTTTCACCCTGCATCTTACTTGCAGACAGTTGTTCATTCTTATGCCATTCCTTTGTTTTTCATTGGAACTATATTGTGTCTTTGTCAACATCAACTACTGTGCCTAGCATGTCCATTAGAAACCTAATGTTAGCTAGGATTTATCCATTTACGTGCAAAAATAATTGGAAAGATCATCAACACAGAGCATTCCCCTCAACTTTGTTGCTCAAGAATTCTAGACAAAGCTGAAAATAATGGGGGATAAAAGCACAAAATAAAGGGGTAACTTTCTTTTAACATTATTCAGTTAAAATTTTACTAGAACAACACATTTTGCATCAGCCTACGTTTTCTGAAAAATAAGAAGCATGAATGATGTCTGTCATTATTGACTGATTGTAATCTTTGGTGATTTACAAGAACTTTAAACATTTTATAAAAGATAGGACAAAAATATTATTCAAAATCAGGGATGCTCTGCAAAATAAGAGCTGTATGACAAGTATGACACAGAGTATTAGCCATTCCATGTCAAATTCAATTTTTGAACACCTTTATTGAATTATCACTTGTGACATAGGCAGATTTACATTTATACAAAAGTAATCAAACTGTATTAACAAGTTCACATTTACAAACATTATTCTTCACATATACTGTTGTATATCATATAGCCTAAGCAACATTACATAAATTATTCAATTCCTGACCATTTTTTAAACAAGAAACATCTTTATTAAATCATCACTTATGACATAAGAATCATACATTTATATAAATGAAAACAAACGACACCAACACAATCCTAGTTGGAAGCATTTTACATCACAAACCATACTGACACACTCACAGTTGCAAACACGTACACGCTGGTTTACAAAGTCCATTGAACATGTGGGAAAAACAGACATATGTAGGTTTTGTAAAACCAAATTAGAAACAGTCACATACCTTGTTGCTGGTTGTGACGCACTAATGGCAGAGGGACTGTATACTGAAAGGCATAATAATGTGGTGAGACTATTACACTGAAGATTGTGCAAACATTATGGTACTGAAGTGACTGAAAAACACTGGAGACATGAGCCACAAAGAATCATAGAAATTTATGAAGTTTATATCACATGGGATCACCCAATACCAACAGTGCAAAAGATAGATGCTAAAAGAATGGATATAGTGGTCCAAGAAAAGAAGACAAAAGTAGCATTGATCATTGAAATTGCCACACCTGGTGACTACAGTGTCTTGCGTACAGAGAGACACAAAGTCATAAAATACTTGGATCTGCAGGCAGAAACGACAGCCATATGGAAGAAAGATACCCAGACAGTTCCAATAGTAGTAGGAGCAATGGGTCTTATAAAAAATAATTTACAATCGTATTTAGATATGTTACCAATTCATGTAGCACCATACGAATTGCAGAAGGAGTCATTACCAGTCACATTGCAGGTGCTGAGAACAGCACTTTTGGCCAACATCAAAGAGTGAGACAATACTGATTTCATGAACTTTAATCGTACTTTGACTTGGGAATGGGGTCCAGTCCCATCATGGTATTAGAAACCCAAAAGACTTGGAAAAATTAAAAATTGCAAACATCACTTATAAAATTTCAGTTCTAGCTTGTCTTTGTGGCACATAAGTACAAATGACTGCCAAACACTCACTTCCACTGTTATACCCTTAGTCCTTCATCTAACATCTTCAACTAAGCAATTCTATCCTTCCTCACTTCTCAAGGTTATGAAAAACATACTATATGAACTGTTATTACATCTCCTGTCATACTTATTTCAACCCAGCTTCACATGTTATTTGCCTTGTTCCCCTACCCCAGAGCTGTGGCTGGTTCATTAGATGCCTGGTGCCAGTCCAATGGCCACATACTCTGTGTAAGACTAAAAAATAAGGTGTGTTTTTCCTTCTGTCATAACAAGTGTCAGGTCCAGTCAGACATGACAAAGACAGTTCAGAGGTGGTCAACAAATGTTGTTCATGCTTTGTACCAAGCTATATACAAAGGACTGGACAAAATTATCATGTACAAGTCCCAAAGAAAGAAGGTAGGATAAATGACAGAAACTTTCACATACCTGAAGGGAACCAATAAAATCCATATTAATACAATGTGTTTAGGAAATAAAGCTGCACGAGTTCAGATGAACACAGTGTGTGGATATAATGTTTATTCTTCAGGGGAAGATTAAGAAAATATTTTTTCAACATAGGGATGGTGGATAATGAATACATAATTAATTCATCTTCCCTGAAGTGGCAGTGATGAACAGTAGCACAATTCATCTGCGGTGGTGCAGCGGTAGCATTGTTGCCTCACAGCAAGAGGTTCTTCCATTCGATTCTCAGCTAGTGTGCGGGGAGTGCCTTCTGTGTGGAGTCTGCATGTCTTCCCCGCGGGTTGAGTGGCATTCCGAAAGACATGCGTGAATGGGTGTGCCTTCATTGAAGGTTGGGCATCGAGCTGGCAACTTGGCACTGTGAAAATCTACTGCCAATCAGAGGACTGGAGTTCCACTGTGGCGACCCCTAACCGGGAAAAGCCGAAAGACAACAACAACAACATGTGAAAGACACAAGACAATTCTTTTCTAGGCTATGGTAAGCAAGGAAATATTGTATTGGTCTAGGGGGGTATGCAACTTATGAGGAAAGAAACTGGGCAAAATAGGTTGGCTAAACAATCTTCATCCGCCACTGGAAATGAAATTTACATTTTTCTGAAAGCACATCACTTTCACAGTTTCTGTGCTATCAAAAGGTGAAACAGTGACATTCAAAATCAGTAACAAACACAAGTTCACAAGAAGAGAGTAACAGCATTGCTGTGTTGCCAACCTAAACTTTAAATTCAGATGCTACAAATGCACAAAGACTGCCTTAAGTTCCTTATGGATGAAAGGCCTCATAAATATTTTTCAGTCATGATACATACTGGGGCAAAGTAAAGCCCAAGTCTAACAAATGATTTGAAAGATAAATAGGTCTGGTTGTAAGTGCAAGTAACCATGTCCAAAGTTTCTGTTAAGTAATCCCATTCCACTTCTGTCAGAGATTATTAGTTAGTATTAGATATCTTAAATGTTACTTCACACTTTCAGTCAGGGGGTCTCCAGGGCAATAAATAAACAGAACTATTTAGGACGTATAAAAAATGTCTGAGCACATGATGATAAATCTTTTTACTAAAGTGTAATAGTAAGGAGTTTTCTGTGGTATTTTCACATTCCTGTGGAATACATCTCTGTGGAACTGTGGAATGTTAGGAAATCCACTGTAATCCTTTGCAGCTCTAAAAAAAGAAAATTTTTGAAGTTGCATGGCAGACAAAGTTGAAGGCTACTTCACATATGGTTTGCATAAACCATGGACTACTTTGCGATACACTTTTCAAAAAAAGTAATATATAATTTATGCATCTGGCTGAGAAAAATCTGTGTTTTGAAACAAGGTCTTACGGGCACCTTTTCCAAAAACCTGCAAAAAAAGACAGAAATTAAACTGTTTTTTCATTGGTCACACAACATAGGCAGGTGACATGAGTAATCTGTGTTAGTGGCATGATACTTTCCTTTGTTGTTTCCACCTGCTGCTTTCTGTCTTTGATCTCACATGCAGCACAAAGGCTCCTACCAAAGGAATACAACTACACTTTCAGTCCATAATACAGAATCTCTATTTTTTTTTTTTTACACTTAGTTTTTCTGTTAACCTTTTTCTGATCTGATTTAGTCTCTCTTTCCATGTTACCCCTTGCAAAATAATGTTTGTCTAAATGTTTGACCCTTTCTCTTGCTGTCATGGGGGCAATCCTGGCTGTTTACTGTTATAAAGAAAATGTTCACATGTTCATTTTATTTCTTTTTTAATTATATTCATTTTTGAGACATAGTAGGATTATACATAGATAAAACTATACTTGAAAAAAGAGAGAACTGCTCCATTACTAAGTTAGAAAATGATTTCCATTGAGTGTGTGTGTGCGTGTGTGTGTGTGTGTGTGTGTGTGTGTGTGTGTGTGTGGGTGTGTGTTAAGGTATGAGAACATACATTCACGATAAGCTGGGAGTGAAATACTCTGACAACTAAAGCTGCTAAGATGCTATTTGCCTGTTTAGAATGTAACAAGTATACATATCAGCTACTATTCTGAGCAGAAAACATGCTCTTCATATATTGGACTTAATCTTATTAAATGTCCTATTGTATACCATAAATCCATTAGTTCAAACACATGATGACCACAGGATCTGCAATCACATGAAAGGGTGAGGGGAGAATTAATGAACTCTGGAGTTTAATAGTCCACAATATATGACTTTGGCACATCACTGGAACTAAACTACTGGAATTTGTCTGCTTCTTAAACATGTCACCTCAGAGTCAGTACAGTTCATTTCTTAGTGTAGTTGGTGTGCTGAAGTGGTTTGTATGCACACTGATCCTGCAATAAAAAATGTACAAATTATTTTTCTCATGCAATGAATCCTCCTTCCTTCACTCAGTTGGCCCAGTCATTTCTCGTTCAGTGAGAGTGCCAGGCTCAGCAATCAGTGTTAGAACCTGTGGCACATTCATTGCCTAAACGGAGAACCTAATCAGCCTGTTTGCTCCACTTGGAGGTAGTAGCCAGGTGTTAGGGAGCAGACCAGTGTGCTCAACTTAAGGACTGTCCTAACACTCTCTCTCTCTCTCTCTCTCTCTCTCCATTAATCACTCCCATGCTCCACAATTGCTGATTTAAGCTGGAAGTGCATGCTGCTGCACATGTAGACCCTCAAACTTAAGCTGCACTCAGCTGAACAGCATAGGCCCACTAAGCTCATTGTTGCAGTGAAACCGTACATTCCTCTAGATGTGTTAATGCAGTGAGACAACCCCCCTCCCTCATCTCCACAACTGGTCAGCCAGTGTCAGACACCCACTTTCAACTACTGCCTGTCCCCCACTGAAATGGGTTATCTGGGACATAGTCAGTGTTTTATCCCACTATGCCTCCAGCCCAGGGGGTTGTATGCCACTTATTTTTATGTTTACTTGTTTTGTTAACAAGGTATTTCCAACTGGCATAGCCCTATTTTCATTGAAGACTTGGGGTGAAATGTGCCAGACATATATTAGTTCAGAGAATGAATAGTTAGACATCTTTAATGGCTGCTCAATAATCCATGATATTGGACTATTGAAGCATGGTTTGGAGGCTATCAACATCCATTAAATCAAAGTATGTTAAGTACCATACCAGAAATTGCAAGACACTCGAATATGGGTAGTGATGGTTGCAGTAATGCGACAAAGACCCACTTAATGGACTGATAGTATGAAGAGATCAGTTACAGGGCAGAACAATGAAGGAACAGACCTATGTAATAAAAGATAGAATGAAACAAAAGAAGTTTAGTATCTGAGGGCATGAGTATGCCTTACAAAGATATGAGTGTTTAGACCAGATATTGATTTGGCTTTGTGAAAGATATGACCTATTTGTTGTCTATGAAATGTGCATTAACATTCATTAATTATCTATAGGAAGAATTTGAAAAGAACATGAGCACTTCGGTCATTACCATATACCAGACTGTATGAGTAGTCCTGAGGAGTGGCCTTCCTCTTCTGAGATTCCTAAAGGGACAGGAAAGTATCCTGTTGACCCCCATCTTTATTTGTATGTAGTATTTGTTAGTATCTGTGCTCCATGCTAACACGTTAATAGATGCACCCTTACTTGAAAAATATAGGTTCTCTGCACAGATTACATGGCCATAAATCAAAGCAATACTGCTGCATCTTTGCAACTGCAAACCATAGGGTTTGTGCTGCTAAATGAAACTGCCTGTTCTGGACATGTAACTTCTTGCATCAGTTTCTGTGTCTTTGCACTTTCCAACTTTAAATTATGTCTGATTTCAAAATTCTTCAATTAAATTGCAAGTCATCTAACAGTAGAGTAGCTTCAACTAGCTAAATGTCTTCAAGTATGATATTCAAATAAAGGATCCAAGAAATTGTAGCTGTCACCTATCACAAAGAAAATTGCTTGGCACTGACCAGTAACGGGATCTGTGTCTTCAAGTTTAACTTTTTTTTGGTATCTGCTAAAGAGTTTGCTGCAACCTGTGTGAAAAATGTCACCTGATTCCCTTATTATTATATATTTATTCTTAAACTATGTGAAATCTGAGAATTACACTGCCCTGTCAGAAATGCTCAGAGGAACACGGAACTGCCAAGGGTCTATACATTCATTATGCTGACTTAGGCTGGTGCTCACACATTAAAAAAATGCTGACCAGTTAAATTTGCCTTTCATCAATGTCCTCATTTTGTCCATTTTGTCTGAAGTACTTATGTTAAAGAAAGATAACTGCCTTATCTCAAAGAATTACTAAGTGCAGACTTTAGTTCATTTGTTTCTAACACTCCATAAAGATTCTATACTATTTATTATTTGTTGTGAAATTAAGCCTATTAATGCAAGAGTGAAAACAGCTACAGCACTCTTGGTAAGGGGTGCCTGTAGAGGCACCAGACAGTGCAATGAGCACAAAAATAGCTTGAGGAGGGAGGGGTTCTCCTATTATTATGTTTATGTCTACAGTGTCTAAGAGAATACACTTATTCAACATCATATGCCCGACTGACCTCTTAAGTGCTAAATCATGTATAATAAGAAAAGCCCTATCAGCAGTGTCAGCTATTACACCAGACTTTTACCAATGCTCATAAAAGTACAATCATAGCACACAGCAATAGTAATTAATCTGCATGCATTACAAAAGGACAGCCTATGTTAACACATCCTTTACAGTGCTATGTCTGCATCCAGAGCTTAGAGCCATTTCTTAGTCTGTTGTTGTGCAAGCATAAAAAAAGTTTTTTTTATTTTTTAATGTCTAACTGTACATCTTTTTATGTATTCATTTTTCTAATATAACTGAACAGAATCAAAGCATTCAATGTAACACTTTTTGCTCTACCTTTCTTCAATTTACAGGAAAAGTTGTGTGCAAAATAAATAAATACTTAAGTAAGATTAAAAAAAAATAAAAACAATTCCACAGGAATATACTCTGGTGAGAAAAAGCAACATGAAAGATTTTACCAGCTAGTCAAAAATATGGTAATTTTTTGAAGTATCTTAGTGGTTAGCTGTAACCTAAATTCAGCCCTGCGCAGCACTATAAAGCATATTTTCAAGTCACCTCAAAGTTTTTTTTCTAATTTTGTGGTTTGGGCTAACGTGTTATTTACATAAAATTTGAAATCTCAAGGTTTCAGAGACAAATTTTTATTTTACTTGCCATTATAATAATAATAAAAAAACAGGCACAATGAAGGAAGAAAGACATTAGTCACATTTCAGATTGTATACAGTTAACAGTAAGTTTCCCAGTCTGAGTCAAACATCTAATTACACTTGTCATATTTAAAAAAAATATATTTCTTGATGTTAGAGTATTTTGTATGGCAGGTTGAATGAGGTTATCATAATTAAAAATGTGTTGGCAAAAAACAAGAAGGCAGTATGGAAGAAGAGAAAAGACAACAATCTACTGCAGTGGTGCATAACGTCCGGCCCCAGGTCCAAATCCAGCCCTCGACGCAACACCATCCAGCCCCCAGAGAGTAATGAAAAATGTTTAAAAAAAGTGAAAAATTGCTATGCCTTACTCCAGAAACGCAAACTTTGTAGCACGTGCTTACTTACCTAATTGACTGCAGCTGCACACACCTCTAATTTTAGCTGCGGAAGTAACTATTCTTTGTTATTTATAACTTGTAGTCTGTAAACAGTAGTAACTTTCTGCAAGAGTTTGTAATAAGTCATGGCTGCAAGCCAAAATAAAGTTAAATGCAAAGTTGAAAGTTGATGTAGAAAACAGACAATTTCATGACTGCTGTCTTAAGTAAAAATGCCAGTCCCCGGTACCTATAGTTAACTTAATGATGTACTATGTTTTGAGGTGGCCCGCAGATGTATTAAGAATTCGTGTAGTAGTCCTCCCCACAAAATGGTTGTGCACCACTGATCTACTGCATCCCACAGTGTAAAAGAATGGCTGGTTGGGGATGGCATAAAATTGTCAGGATGCAAAACAGAGAAGTAAATTCAGACATCTCTGCATTAGAAGGCATGCTATGTGATGTCTTAAAACATGAGACAGCATTCTGCAGTTCATTAATACCTGCTCAAACATGCCAAGAACACTATGAACCAAAAATGCAAATGGAGGATGAAACAAATACTGTTACTGGTGAAGTATGCACAATGCAAAAATAACTAACAAACATTACACTGGGAAAAGGAAGAACTCTCAAAAAAGATCTGATAAATTGTTATAATATCTAGAACAAAAAGCCACATAAAAAATAAACATAAAGAATGGAGCATGATATCGGTCATTCAAAAAGGAGTGCATTTAGTCAATGAATAGCACAATATAATGCCTAACAACTAAGCTAAAGTGATACTCATCAAAATATCACACATTGCAGCCCAAAGGATGCATGAATATTGCAGTTATGAAAGTACTGCAGTAGCAGTCATCCAAAATAGGCATCAAATATAACAGCAGAGGAATGCACAATGAAGGTATCAGGCAGCCAGCCATTATTTACACATGTGCCATGGAATATACAGGGCAAAGGTCTTGTCATATAACAAGCAGATGCTGCTCCAGTGGTGGCAGCGTGATCTGCACACTCTCACCAATGGCTACACTGTCCAGCCAAAGGTGTGCCATATTCATGCTGTCCATCCATCTGAGAATTAGCCTCATGTAACTGGCCTTGGATCCTTCCTGCATGTCAAAAGTGATATAGCAAGAAGTTTCAGTATGGGGCCCTGGTGATGGCATGCATGACATGGTTGCTGACAGTGGCTGTCATTGACATCATGTTAACAAAGGACCTGCAGGGTGCTGCCATGCTACCTATCTTTCTTCTCCTAGCAGCAGCCAAGATTATTCAGAAGCTACCATGCCATCATCCAGCTGCATCTAAGCCATGCTGACCCAAGTGGAACATTTCACCTCCCAAATCACTCATGCAACAAATGCCAAGTATCTGTTATCAAACGTACATCAATAGCTATTCACCACCATTGATGTTTTATGCATCCTGAACAGCATGTGTCCTACAAGTCACTTTTTGTCCATGTTGTGCATGGCATCTAGCACTTCATAATGTTGAATTTTGGTGGGTGGCAACCATGTATGCCAGTCCTACAAATGGTCATAGCAGCCTTGTATTCTGTCATCCACTCTGTCAGACACTCACTAGAGTCAGCAAGAATGAGCTGTGTTGAAGTTGTCATAAAACACAGATAAAACCGCGGGAATCTGTCCCAGTTGTAGCCAGAGGCTCTCACAAGATGCCTTTGGGCACATACTTCAAGCTGGCTGTACTTGCTGTGATGTTGCAAGACTAGGAACATTCCCAGCAGCATCAATTCCTTCAGAAGAGGAAATGGACATTGATTTCACCTATGTTACAGCTACTTCTTATACAATGATGTTGTTCACCCATTTCATGGACTCTGGTAACACTGACTCTGACACTGTGTGGTCTGTCATCATATCCTCCCTGTCTAAGGCTGCATCCCCTAGAGTGGAATTATCTTTGGACACCAGAGTACAGTCCTTTGTGCTGGCAACAAAAACATGCTCACCCAGAGTCTCAGAATTTCAGGTGGGTTTTTTAGTATTCATCAAGTACTCATTCATACTGTCTCACAGATCAGTGATATCTGCACCTGCAAGACACAACCACCACAAGGGCACTATGCACCAAATGCAAAAGGCAGGTAAGTTGTCAATGAAAACAGGTGTGTGTGTGTGTGTGTGTGTGTGTGTGTGTGTGTGTGTGTGTGTGTGTGTGTGTGTGTGTGTGTTAAACAGATGTCGACCATACCTGCATTTATCTCAATTCAGTTCCCCCATGTTTATATATATGTATTTTTTTTTTTTAATTAATTTATTTATTTATAGCTGCCATAGATGTTGTGCTGCTGTTTTTTGTAATTTATATTGTTCCTGAAAGACTGTAATAAAGGGAAGGAGTGTACCTCTTTCTCTGTGATTGTGTGACTGTGGAGTTGTTATTGTTGATGAGAATGGTTGCATTATATTACAGCTGAACTGCAACAGTAATGAGTTTATATCTGTCTCCACAGTCGTGCAGCATGGAGTTAGTAGATTTAATTTCTGGGGTGGTGGTACAGATGTCCATATCAGGTGTATGTGCTGGGGGGAGGGTGAAGCTTTATATGTAAAAGCAATGTTTTTGTTTTGTTTAAGTGATTACAAATGAAAGCCATTTTTTATACTTGCAATTATTTTAGTTCAGTGTTTTTTGTTTTAGATGTTTGTGGTCGCTGATGAACTATTAAGATGTAGGTGATGTCAATGAAAGTTCATTGGCGATGTAAACAAATGTACTTATATAGATAAATAGATACATGCATGTGTCTGTTTGCATGTGTGAGTTTGCATATATATATAAATGGTTGCCGTCTGAAACAGTGAATGCTCATATGAGCGGACACTTTTTCAGGCTGTGAATAACATCGAATGCTTATGAGTGAACATTGTTTTCAATGGAGTTTTTGCAGGCAGCTTTTTGTATGACATCAAGGTGCAGTGGGGTAAGGGAATTTGCCCTTATCCCACTGTTGTGTGATCTTGTAGTTGATATATATATATATATATATATATATATATATATATATATATATATATGTATGTATGTATATATATATATATATATATATATATATATATATATATATATATATATATATATATATATATATATATATATATATATATATATATATATATATATATAATTAACAGGGGGTGTGGGGAAGTGAAGGGGGAATTCAATCTAAAATGTTTGATGTTTGATTAGACACTCATATATATATATATATATATATATATATATATATATATATATATACATGGATCTACTACTTTACAATGAAAAGTAGAACCCCACTTCAGCGAAAGTGCACTTCAACAAAAGTGCACTTTCACTGAAGTCTAGGCACCCGATCACCTCACAAATAAAAAAAGTAAAAACATGCTTTTGCAAGGGGGCAAGCCCCCCTGCACCCCCAATGTGGGGGTTGGGTTGTGTCCCCCCACAACCTCCTACTTAAATATACCAACTTCGAGATCGCACTACAGTGAGGAAAAGGGAATATTCCCATTCCATGCTGTATTGTGATCTCCATAGTCAGTTTTCAAAGTTTCAGTACTTCGAACAAGTGGGTTCATACAAGTGAAGTTCTAAGTACTGAAACTTTGACCAAAAACAGTAGACCCATATATATATATATATATATATATATATATATATAGATAGATACAATAGATAGATATAGATAGATATAGATATATAAATACATACAAATGTCTGACAAGTTCTGGTACCTTTGATAACTGTAAGCAGGGACTTGGGAGATGAAACATAGATATAGATATATAAATGAATACAAATTTCTGACAAGTTCTGGTACCCTTAATAAGTGTAAGCAGGGACTTGGGAGATAAAACATTTACAGGCTACCTGTGTCCATTAGAGACATAGGTGCCAAAACAGAGATGAATTGTGTTAGGGAGGAACTCTTCTTCACATGGGTGGGGGCCTGTTCCAGAAAATGGTAGTGTCTGGGATCCATACCTTTCTCTCCATCAGGTCCTATTTATATCACAGGCAATGCTTACATATTTACAATGAGTAATTCTGGTGCTGCTTGTTTTGAAGATGTGCAGAGACCCATCAGAGTAGGGTCTGACAATCCCTTATATGCCTTGCATAGATCTCCTCTTAACAGCCTGTAGGAGACATAATACAGGAATAGGACCTTGAGGTGGGCTGCAAAGGACATGTTACTTACTCCCTGCATTTTTTTCATGAGGATCTTCTGCAGACATTCCAATTTCTGGATGTGCCTAGTTACGTATATACCAAAGGAGGTACTGGACTCAATGGTAGGTCTGATGAATGCCAAATGCAATGGAACAATGACCTCCTGGGTCCTAGGTGCCATACCTTTGTTTATAAATTGCACAACATAGAATGATTTCCTCACTACTGTAGACATGTGATGTTTAGAGGCTAGATTATTGTCTATGTGCTCCCCCAAGTCCCTGACTAGTGGGTCATCTCTTAGGGGTGGGTTGTCAGTATGATAGTTACCAGGGATGGATGACTTCCTGAAGGATACTATTATGCATTTCTTGATATTTAGTTTTAGTACATGGCTCTAACACGTTATTTGTCTGTGACAACCCTTCTGGACAACATTTGCAATGGTGGGAGAGATTTGAACCCATGCATGCAGAGCACAATAGATTAGAAGTTCATCACCTTAACGACTCAGGCATCTCCCTTAGCCTAGTCTTACTGTATGGTATATCTCCCCCCCCCCCCAGGCCAACTTGTGCAGATGACAAGAGATGACAGGCTGCTTACCCTCAGCTAGTACTGAAACTAGCTGCAGTATTCAGAAGCAGCCACTTAGCTGTCTCATTGCTGGCCAGTTACCTTTGACTGTATGAATTTTTCAAACTTTATTTTTAGTGGGGTACAATTCCCCCAGCATACTGAACTACATATAAGCACAGGGATAAGTGTTGCACTTGATCATTATAGTGGTGGCCAACTTCATAGGATCACAGGGATCATAGCAGTATACTAGGCTAATGGCCCTAGGGCCCTTACAAGCCTAACCAAGTTCTGCCCTTGTTCCTAAGAGTGTATGTTTCTAGACACAGTGGAATCAGCACCTAATGCCCTTGTCCATGAGGGACACAGGTGGAATGCCTTGGATGAATTTCCGGTCACCCATCCAGTCATCCAAATTATGCTTAAACATGGTCAATGAGGAGCTTTGTTTAACATGAATTGGAAGTTTGTTCCAAAGAAGAGGCAACCTCTGTGAGATAAACCTATCCCTCCAGCAAGTTATACTTGATGTCACATACCAGGTTAAGGTCTTTAGAGCGAGTGAGCTATTTGACTTGCAAATGTGCAGAATTTTCATTAAAGCAAGGCTAGAGATTGTTTTACATGCAAGGCATAGGTCACCTCTGAGTAGTCTGTATGACACAGAGTAAAGTGACAGTGATTTCAGTCTGTCTTCATTGGACAGATGCTGAAGACCCTGGATTTTCTTTGTAAGGAATCTTTGTGGTCTCTCCAATTGCTGCAGGTGCTTGGACAGGTACATACCGAAGGGGTTCATGCAGTTTTCTCCTCATCTGCAGGCCATCATTTGGCTTTGACTGGTGTATTACAGACTATATTATGTCTCTTTGTCAATCATTCTATAGTACTAGCACTCAGTTACTGTTACTGTTAATAAGTGACCCGTATTAGCATTTGAAAAATCCTGCCACTCAAGGTCATGTCCTGGGCTGTAGAAATACCCGCACAACTGGCATTAAGAAGCTGCATCAATAAATTGTGCATACATTTTTAAATGTTTCTTTACTTACAGGCCCAAATCTGCTAAGACTGCCTATTATGTGACCTATAACAAATGTATATTGTCCTCTTTTCAAAAGATTTGTAAAAAATTATTTTTTGTCTGACTTTTGGTAAATTAATGCTATCACATTGCCAAAGGTAAAGAAATTTATCAGATTTCTGATTATTAACACCATCTATATATCTCTATTTTATATATTTACTATCAGATTTATGATTGTTAAAACCATATAAACTCTGTTTTAAAAATATATTTTTATTGAAAAAACTAAGCTCTTTAATAAGCTCTTTATACTATGGCATATTCCAGCATTATACCATAGGATCATAGGAGGTTACTAGGCTAATTGGCCCTGGGGCACTTATAAGCATAGCCAAGAGTTTATCCCCAAAAACGCCTGTCACCCCTGTCATTGAGGGACACAGGTGGAACCTCTGGGACAAATGTGTGGTTTCTCTTCCATTCTTCAAGGCTGTGCTTGAAGAGAGTCAGCGAGGTACTCTGTTTGACATGTATGGGAAGTCTATTCAAGAGACGGGTAAGCCTCTGGGAGACAAACTTGTCTCTCCAGCAGGTTTTGTTAATGTCACATATTAGATTCAGGCCTTTTGAGCAGGTAATGCATGAGGAGTTAGACTTATGAATATGAAGCATCTCTAGTAGGCAGGTTCTGAGACTGCCTTGTAGTAAAGCCACAGATCACCCCTGAGCAATCTGTATGATACCGAGTAGAGTGATAGTGATTTGAGCCTGTCTGCATAGGACAGGTGATGGAAGCCATGTATTCTATTTGTGAGGTATTTCTGTGGCCTTTCCAGTTGGTGCAGATGTTTGGACAGGTACATAACAAACGGGGAGTTATACTCAATTATTTTTATAACAAGGGAGGAGTATAGAGAGGTAATAACCTTTTTCCAGATGCAATCCTTTTACTTATAAGATGAACTAAGTAAAAGTTTTTTCTGACTACTGCTACTACATGATGGTCGAATGTGAGATTGTTATCAACCTGAGTACCCAGGCCTCTCACCACAGGTTGTGTACTTAGGGGTTGCCATAGATGTGGTGATCAGTAGGGGCCGTGTTTTTGCCAAATGGTATGATGATACATTTTTTTGCATTTAACTTGAGGGCATGATTTTGGAACCTGTCATTAGTTGCTGTGAGACCCTCTTGCAGTATGTTAACATCATTTGGGGAGTCAATTATAGCACCCAACTTACAGTCATCCGCAAACCTGGTTAGCTACAGGCCTTTCGTCTTTGCCTGGACCTATAAGAAGTAGATGCCAAACAGCAGGTTCCCAGGACAGATCTCTGGGGAACTCCACTAGTGACAGTTCAACAATCAAAGGTGGAGGCACCTATTTTGACCTTGCGGGTCCTGTCAGTGAGCCAGTTGGTCACCCACTTGATGAGATAGGGATTTATGCCAAGTTGTGTTAGCTTTTCAGTGATGCCCGAGTGGGGGATTGTGTCAAAGACCCTGGCCAAGTCAAGGTAAGCTGTATGGACTGACTTTCCCTCATCCAGGGCCTTGATGACAGTCTGAAAGAAGTCAACCTGGTTCAATAGGCAAGATCTTCCCTTGACAAATCCGAACTTGGTTTAGTCAAGTGCTTGGAGATTGCCTATGCCCTTGTTTATGAAATCCATAATAATACGCTCCATGGCTTTACAGATCAGACTCGTCAACCTAATGGGGTGATAGTTTCCAGGGTCAGTAGTGGCACCACCTTTGAGCAAGGGGATGACAATGGCAGTTCTCTGCTATGCTGGAATGAAGCCTGTACTTAGGCTGTGGTTGAATAGGGTGCTCAATGGTGAAGCTAGTTCTTGCTGGAGATGGTGAAGAATACAGCCTGGGATACTATCAGGTCCCATGGAAGCTGTGTTCTTTGCCTTGGGTAGGGCCTTTAATACCTGATCTATGGAGATGTGAGGTGTGAGACAAGTATCAGGGATGTTGAAAGGGCCTTTGGGGGGAATAGGGAGTGAAGCTTGTGCTGAACCTGTCTGCTAGCAGGTTGGCTAAGTCAACAGGATCAGTGTAAGTGGTACCATTAAGTACTAATTTGGAACAGACCTGGGCTTTGCCATGGAGGTTCCTGACAAAACTGAAGAAGGCTTTGTGGTTTGGCTTTGTTTCAGAGGCTAGTTTAGATTCATAATTGGCTTTGGAGGTTTTCACTAGTTATCTAATTTGCTTGTTGTGGCTAAGGAGAGAGTTTTTCCAATTTGGAATTTGTTCTTTTTTACCCTTGGACAACAGTTTCTTCCATTTGTTGTAAAGCCTGTTGATAAAGGATGTCCACCAGACAGCTTTGTCTTTCCTTGAGGAGCAGGTTCCAGTTCTGTTGGGCATGGCTGAGTCCATGCAGTTGTACAGGTGCTTCTAGACTGCACTGGCATACTGTTCAGCATAGTTGTCTGCATCCTCTAAGGGGGCAGTGGTGTGAAGCTACTGATACCCTCCCTTAGGAGGTTGTATTCAGCTTTTGAGAAGCTTTTTAGCCTGATTATGGCTGGGTGGGTTGGATGAGACAGAAACTTCGAATGAGACAGACCGATGATCTGATCTCACCAGGGAAGAACATACTATGGGAGTGGTGCAGTGGTCACCCATGTTGGAGAGAACCAAGTCCAAAATGTTATCTCTCCTTGTGGGGGATGAGACAAGCTGGTCTAGTGCATTAGAACTGATGAAGTCAAGGAATTGTTGGGTGAGTGCATTATACATATATGCAGGAATAGTTCACCCAGTCTATGGTGCGATAGTTGAAGTAATCAAGGATTAGGGTGTTACCGGGTACCTTGATAGAGTTATGTAGATCCAGGTAGTAGGAGTGGGTGTCCTGAGTCATGGAGAGGGGTCTATAGCTGGCTATAACTTGGATGGGTGTCTTGCCAACTGTCAGTTGCACCTGGAGAAGTTCCAGTCCATCATGCTGGCAAACCAGTCTGGAGATGTACCTGTCCTTAACGAAGTTAGAGACTAGATCTTTTATGTTGGAAGATTTGTCTTTGGGACATTGCCTAAAAAAGGCACAATGGGGGATGCAAGAGCCTTAGCAAGGATCCAGAATCCCAGGGGTGACAGGTGGAGGCCATCTCTGGCAAAGCATCGAGGCCTGTCAACCATATCCAACATTCCTGCCATTGTGTTGTGAGAAAAAAATATCAGAGGCAGTATGTTGCTGCGCATCCATACAACCAGCTCGGCAACGACTTTAGAAGCAGACAGCGAACTAGTGAGAAAACTCTTGGTCAGCCATAGTTTGTTATCTCCCTCCCTTTATTATACTATGTAGAAAACCCACCACTACAAAATAAAAAATTAGCAAGGGTCTTAGGAATTTGGGTTGATAATTCCCTCTCTTTCGACCATCATCTGACAACAGTTACTGTTAAATCACTTTATCTACCATAACTAATTGACAAAGGAATAATCATCAAGGTCTAAAGAGACAATCACTCCCTGATATTCATCATTGATCAGATCAATCCTTGCCCGTTGGGATACATCTCACTAAATAAACAATAAACAATCAGAATGATCCCAAATGATCCTAATCAAAAAGATCACAGGACTAAATTCCTTGAGTTATTAAGAGAGATATTAGAAGCTTTATCAGTTCATTCAGGGTATTGCAGACTATTGAGGGGGCATCTCTGTCTTTCTTACCTCATCATTAGAGGCATGGCTGCCCTGGACCTTCTATCATTTCCACAAATCTAATATCTAAACTTCACTAGCAGATAAATAAACATAGTGGGAATATAGAATTTTAACCCCCAACTCCAAAAACCACTAGTATAACATTTTCCCGCATGTTAATCAATGCAGCTCTGTACCTTCCTTTAAGTTTTAACATTACCTGAATTACTGGATGGGTATCCAAAAATTTATTCAGGGATTAACTAGTATGGCCCTCCTGGAGAAAAGAGGTGGAGCCTGAGGAAGATAGGGAGCTGTCTTGTCAGCTGCCTATGGTAATAGCCTCTAGAGCATATACAAACCACTCTCTGGCAATCAGACATTAACGGTAACCATTTATATTCTGAGGCCTGTTAGTATGAGTCCCAGAATAGCGAGACTAAATGAATTAAGTTTTTTCGAAGCCCAAGATTGTTGTTTCTTAGAATATTCCCTTTTGTCAATGATATGCTGACCTCAGAGTTAGTATATTCAAATTTGAGGGTGTGGGGGGCATGCCTTACACATCGATGGATTGGGGGGCTTTCCCCTGCAGAAAACAACTTTAAAGGAGAATAGCGATGTTCAACGTTCACTGTTCTCCTGTATTTTTTTACATTTGTTTTCATAATTCTGGGGTTCACACTTACAAGTCTAGGAATTATAATAGGAAGCTGCATCTAATGCTATAGATGTATAAAAACTTGATCAGGTCCTTTATGCTGTTGGCTAAATTACTTTTGCTTGAATGCCACTCTTCAGGTACATATCTATTGCCTTAATGCTAAAGGTTTTGAGAATATATTCACACAACTCAAATACTCCCGGATCACAATACATTTTGATTGTGGCTATCCTCAGGTGCTCCTCTTGTTAATTCTGTGGCCTTTCGAATCCTGGCATGTACTTCTCCCTCATTACTGAATTGTTTATAAATCCATAGGTGCTGCATTATCAAGATTATGGTACGCTGGCCATCCAGAAGATTGATTGTCTTTATCCTGTATGAATATCTCCCAGTTTCTGCACATCTGTCGTTTGTTTTTGAAACTGGTTAGAAACCTGCATTTTCTTTACCTTTGCAAGAAGTCTGTTCCAAAGTTTGAATAGAAAATTAAAACATCCCTCTCTCTCACACACACACACACACACACACTTACTTTGCTTTGAGAGTTATTAATGTTAGTTTTAGTAAGAGATGACATTGACTGATAGTGTTAACCCTCAAATGTTGCATGTTCTAAATAGAGACTAGTATTTAATAGTGTGCCATGTATTGCTTTGAAAATAAGCCAGTGCTCACCAGGTCTAAATATGCAATTTATTTATTTATTTAACATTTGTTTACCGGGAAAGTCCGGCTTGGAATGAAGCAATTTTTTAGCAGAAGCCCACGGAGAAACACTCCAGATGCATGTCTTTGTAATGTGGGAGGAAACTGGTGTACCCAGAGAAAACTCACACAAACACAGGGAGGAAATGCAGACACTGCGCAGAAAACATTCCAGCCAATAATCGAACCGGAGAACCTCTTGCTGTGAGGCAACAATGCTATCGCTGCACCACTGTGCTGTCCAAAGAATGGGTGTTCCTAATGAAAAAACTGACATATATTCTCATCTTTCTGAATTGGTCTTCTTGTCTAACTTGATTATTTTCCTTTATAAAAGGTTTTGGATGTTTTCTAATTGAATTATACATTTATTTTTAAAACTACTAAAGACAGCATTTTGTTTTTACTAAGACAAAAGTCTTCAAATGGGCAACTCCATAAACATTTATGATTACTGCTATCACATTTTGGTCAAATCTTGAGTTTGTTTTGCACTGCAGTAATAATATTTCTTACAGCGTTGTTGCCTCACAGCAAGAAGTTCTCCTGTTCGATTCTCAGCTGGAGTGCCTTCTGTGTGGAGTCTGCATGTCCTCCCCGCGGTTGAGTGGCCTCCGAAAGACATGCGTTAATGGGCTTGCCTTCGCTGAAGGTTGAGTGTCGGTCTGGCAACTCGGCACCATAAAAATCGACTGCCAATCATTAGCGGACCAGAGTTCCGCTGTGGCGACCCCTAACCGGGAAAAGCCAAAAAGACAAACATACAGGAATGTTTTCAGGTGTTACCTATTTTGAAGTATTATTCATTTTCCTTTTACCAAAATTTGACAGTGTTTCTTTTCTTGGTATTGAGGGAGAGTCTTCTCTTCTTGTACCATGCATGAATTTTATCTAATTGTTCCTGAAGCATCCATGCATTTACTGGAGATGTGACTAAATTACCAGGTCTGTGGTTGTCTGCATATTTAGTAAACCAAACAGCTTTGTCTACCATGAGATCAATAAAAAAAGACTAAATCTTTTTTTTTTCTTCTTAATTGATAAATGCCTTTGAAAGAAAACAAAATCTTAAGATGTGTATTATTGCTGTGAGTGTACCACTGCCAGGGTATCCTAAAAACCTTACCTAAAGTACAGCTGAATTATCCAATAAATACAGTGGGATGAAGCAACATAAGTGCCACCTTAATTTATTTATCTATCTACCTAATGAAACCTTCCAATTAATTTATTTGTCTGTCTAACCTCTTTATTTATTTAAATATGTAATTGACAGGGGTAGACTTAGGAATGCCAAACTGTGAAATAATTTGTTTGTGAGAATAATGACTCTTAGTAGGTATAGCTTTTGAAGCAGATGCAAGAGATTCAAAAACTGGATATTTACCGCAGTCATTAATGATTAAAATAAATGTTCCCATGTCAACAAAAGAGCATAAAAGCTACATACTGAGTTTTGTCCTTGACTTTTCCTGGCAAAAATGGCATTTTAATATGGACTAAAGTACCTGTTTTCTTACTAAAGTGGCAAGTTAGGCAGCTGTGAAATACAGCTTATATGCATCTGTTAACATCATGTTTTCTCTTATACCAAAGCACCTGTCATCACCATTTCTTGAGGAATTTCACATGTAAATTGTAAAGTTCAAGGGCATAGTGATTTAGATATTGCTGTACTTGTTCCACGTAAAGTGACGTCATCAAGTTATACTGTGTCTGTATCACTCTATCCTATGAGGTAGTTTTGATGCTGGATTTCTACAAATATTTTCCAGTGGTTTGTGATCTGTTACCAGTGTGGACATGTGTCTTTGGTACACACAGAAGTGTTCATAACTGCTTACTACTGTCGGTGCCTCAATTTTGAAAACTTAACTCCTCATTTAGAGTTTTGCATGTTTGTGCTATAAGTGTCTAATTCTTAAAATAAATTCTCTGTTTCTGTGTCACTGAAACACCTGATCTATTATCAGCTAAAAACTGTGTTTGTTTCCTGAATTAAAATATGCCATAATTTGTTCTGCTAACATTCATATTTATAAGACTTTGGCATGTGTTTCCAAAAACACTTAAGGTATATTTTTTCTTGTCAGCGTTCCCAGTGACACTCTGATAGGAATAAATTATGTAAAAATCTTGCACTGTAATCAACCATGCCCAACAGACTTCCCAGAGCACTGAGGTGTTCCTGTTTTGGGGTACTTTTGATTACTTCAGTTCTTTATGGGTCGAGAGAGATTCTTTTGTTAGAAAATATAAAACCATAAAATTCTAATGTAGCTGTTAAACTCACATTTCTTTCTATTGTTAAACCATGTTTCATTGGTCTCTGAAATAGTGTTCTTTAATGAAAGACGTTCTGATTGCCACACGCCACATACAATTATACAAGTTTTAAACTTCCTGACAAGACAGGTATTGTATTCTGAAACAGTTCTGTAGCCAAACATAACCCAATAATTCATTATCTACATCTCCTTAACCTCAAATGAGTGGTAATAGTTACAACGTATCAACACTCAGAGGGAAGTTAAAATAAATCACATATTGATTTTAAGTCTAGTTTAGTGAAAAAATGGACATTATTCATTTTATTTATTTATTTAACATTTGTTTACCAGGAAATTCTAATGGGGACAGAGCCCATTTTCAGCAGAGAACTGGGGAGAAACTTCAGATGCATATCTTTGCAGTGTGGGAGAAAACTGGAGTACCTGGAAACCTGGAAAACCCACGACATGCAGACTCTGCAGAGAAGGCAACCCAGCCGAGAACTGAACCAAAGAACCACTTGCTGTGAGGTCACAACACTAATCGCTGCACCACTGTTTGCTGCATCTAGAATTATTGGTGAGAGGTATTCACAAATACTTACTACTTCTACAAAGTGCTAATTCCTGTGAGGCAGTTTTATTTTTTTTAATGACAAGTAATGCAGATTGATCTTTATCCCAAATATATGTTTTGAACTTACGTACAAGCACATGTATTTGTGATGAAGATCTATCCACTTTACCACATTCTCTGCACGATGGTATGAATGAAAAATCAGTCTCATATGAGTTAGTACTTTGCAGAAGCACTAAACCTCTTTGTCACCTACAGTTAGTGATAAATGCATTTTTCCTCTGACAAGGATGGTGTGACTACTGTTGAACCTCAGAGCATCGGTCCACTTATTATAAAACATTTTTTTTTCTCAGATTTTCTTGCTTTATTTCCCAACTTTCTTTTTTTCTACATGAAAGGGCACACTTTTCTGTGTTGGAGAAACAGGTTTTACTGAAATATCCATGTCATGAGAATTTCAAGTATTCTTACTGCAACCTGTTTACAACTGACATGTTTAGAAGTATTTGGAAATGAAACATAATATCTTAAACAATCCTGGCTTTTCAAAAAAAAAAAAAAATATATATATATATATATATATATATATATATATATATATATATATATATATATATATATATATATATACACACATAGTTGATATAAAACGTGTACACACCCCTGTTAAAATGCCAGGGTTTTGTGATATAAAAAATGAGACCACAATAAATCATTTCAAAATGTTTCCCACCTTTAATGTGACCTATAACCTGTACAATTCAATTGAAAAACAAACAAATCTTTTAGGGGAAAAACTTAAAAAATAAAACACGTACAATAAGCTGTTTGCATATGTGTGCACACCCTTAAACTAATACTTTGTTGAAGCACCTTTTGATTTAATTACAGCAGTCAGTGTTCTTGGGTAGGAGTCTATCAGCATAGCACATCTTGACCTGGCAATATCTGCCCACTCTTTCTTGCAAAAGGCCTCCAAATCTGTCAGATTGCAAAGGCATCTCTTGTGCACAGCCCTCTTCAAGTCACCCCACAGATTTTCTATTGGATTTAGGTCTGGGCTCTGGCTGGGCCATTCCAAAACTTTAATTTTCTTCTGGTGAAGCCATTCTTTTGTTGATTTAGATGTATGCTTGGGGTCACTTTGGTGTTGACTAAAGCCCCAGTTCCAGCTGAAGAAAAGCAACCCCAAAGCATAATACTGCCACCACCATGCTTCACCGTGGGGATGGTGTTCTTTTGGTGATGCAAAGTGCTGTTTTTGCCACAATCATACCTTTTGGAATTGTGGCCAAAAAGTTCAACCTTGGTCTTGTCAGACCATGACACATTTTCCCACATGCTTTTGGGAGACAATGTATTGTTTTGCAAATTTTAGCTGGGCCTGGATGTTTTTCTGTGTAAGAAAAGGCTTCCATCTTGCAACCCTACCCTATAGCCCAGACATATGGAGAATATGTGAGATTGTTGTCACATGTAGTACCCAACCAGTACTTGCCAGAAATTCCTGCAGCTCCTTCAGTGTTGCTGTAGGTCTCTTGGCAGCCTCCCTGACCAGTTTTCATCTTGTTTTTTTTCATCAATTTTGGAGGGACATCCAGTTCTTTGCAACATCACTGTTGTCCCATATTTTCTCAACTTTTTGATGACTGTCTTCACTGTGTTCCATGGTATATCTAATGCTGTGGAAATTTTTTTATAACCTTCTCCTGACTGATACTTTCTAACAATGAGATCCCTTTGATGCTTTGTAAGTTCTCTAAGAACCATGGCTTTTGCTGTAGCAGGCAACTGAGTAAATGTCAGGAAAATCTTACTAGGATAGCTGAACTTTATTTGGGGTTAATTAGAGTTTCTTTAATTGATGGCAGGTGTGTATCCTAGAAGACTGAATGCTGTAATTAAATCAAAAGGTGCTTCAACAAAGTATTAGTTTAAGGGTGTGCACATTTACGCAACCAGCTTATTGTACGATTTTTATTTTTATATATTTTTTCCCCTAACAGATTTGTTTGTTTTTCAATTGAATTGTACAGGTTATAGGTCACATTAAAGGTGGGAAAAGTTTTGAAATGATTTATTGTGGTCTCATTTTTTATATATCAGAAAAAATGGCATTTTAAAAGGGCTGTGTACACTTTTTATATCCATTGTAGATGTGTATATATATATATATATATATATATATATATATATATATATATACACACACACACACACACACACACACACACACACACACACACACACACACCACAATAGTGATTTCCTTTTTCCTAAAACTTGTGTCCTATTGACATTTTGAGAGTCTGTGATGACAGTCTTGAAACTCCAGAACTGTAAGTGTGATTCTCCATCTGCAACAGTGAAGTGCACAAGTCACCACTATAAATTAAAATAACCTTTGTAGAGGGGGTGGGTCCTCTCCACACCTGATATGAGGGACTGTGCTCTCCTGTTACTTCTGCTACTTTTATATACTAACTCCAAATTTGCTTTACAGTGGACGAATGGGAATTCTCAGAGACACAACAGTTTTGAATTTAGTATATATTTTTCCAAATTATACTTCTTTTCTCGCTGTCTTGGTACTTGCACTATCAAATCTGTTTTCAGATTACCTCCTTATGTTATTCCTTTGCCACCATATTCACAATAGATGTATTTTATCTTCAGCCGATGTTTACTCATATGTTGTACTACTGTAACTGTGTATATGGAATTGCTTAAATTGATCAGATACCATTGATGTTGACATGCATAATGTCAAAACAAACTGAGCAACATTATGCATGTTGACATGCTACTACTTACGCATGCTCTGAAAATCAATCTTGACATATGCTAAACTTTTGAAAGAAAACACAAAAAAAGCATCATGTTTTTCAAGGGCAAGCCCCCTTGTACCCCCCCCCCCCACAATAATCATATACTCTCAGATTGCACAATCCCCAAGGAAAAGGGTATACTCCCCTACCCAGGGATAGTTGAGCTCGCATGCATAGTGACCATCTGTTCTGTTGTTTAGTTGACCAAACTGTGGTGATTAAACAGATGTTGACCAAAGTATCAGCTGACAAAATTACCAGGACCCATATAACAAAACCAAAACACAGATTATTATAACCACAAGCTATGCTACTATGCACACACAGAAAATAAATTCAGTAATACATACCCATAATACATTGCTTGAATGTAGTACTGTAATTACACTTCAAAATAGGGGAAGAAAAATCTTGTTAAATGCCTTTCTGACATAATAAGGTATATAACAAGCTTTTATTAAGCACTCCTCACCACTATTACGCTGTAGTTATGTTCTAAAATATTAACAGTGGAAGAGTGGTGAAAAGTTATTAAATACTTAATTTAGCCTTAAAGAAAGGAAAAAAGGAAGGAAGGAAATCCCAATATTGTTTTTATTACCTTATAAAGCTGTTTGCACTCCTTGCTGCTCTTCTGTAATGGCTGCTCTCTGTATGGCAATGGTGACTATGTCCCCTGCCTTCAATGCTGCAAAACTGTTAGCATTTCTACAATTGTTTTATCTAACCTTTTTTAACAGAAGTCAGCTGATAAAGCTTCATGCTCTATAAAGAATTATGATAGGATCTCTCAAATCATAACCCAGTTTATTATCATGGATTTCAACATTCTCCTCCCAAACATTTCTCTTAATACAAATTTCTTGAAATCAGTCTTAAAACAGCAAGGTGGCCACGGTGGTGCAGCCGTTAGCGTTGCCACCTCACAGCAAGAGGTTCTCCGGTTTGATCCTTGGCTGGGGTACCTTCTGTGCAGAGTCTGCATTTCCTCCCTGTTGTCGTTGGGTTTCCTCTGGGTGCTCCGGCTTCCTCCCATATCCCAAAGACATGCAGGTGGATTGGACACTCAAAATTGGCCCTAGGCATGAGTGCGTGCGTGTGCCTTCTGTGGAAGGTTGGGAGCCTGGCTGGCAACTCGACACCATAAAACTCTACTGCCAGTCATGAGCGGACAGGTGATCCACTGTGGTGACTCCTAACCGGGAAAAGCCAAAAGAAGAAGAAGTCTTAAAACAGCGTGCTGGTTATGATAAGACCTGATCATAATCCTCTGTTTTAGTTCAAGAAACACAAAAATATCTTTAAGAGGTTATGCTAAGACATCAATGAGGATATAGTATAAAAGTGGGACTGCATCAACTGACAGTAAGAACGGTTATAGAGCTTCTTGTAGTGTGACCTTTTAAATGCAGATTAATTTGCATATATGAATGTGCACTCTTAGTGAATTCCTAACTGGTGTAGCACTGAATATTTAAGACTAATTGAATGGAAATCTAGTTTACAGAGGTATAAAATTGTCCTGGCTTTATATAGCACTTGTATTTATAATAATCATAAAGGAATTATTACCTTTCCTCCTGAAAGCACTATATTCTGTGTTGCTTTGTAGGAGCATTCCAGCCTGCTGGAATTATCTTTAGGAAATTAATTTGCCTTTTACCATGTTAAAAGAGGCCCTAAATAACTGCATATCATAGCAATGGAGTGAGTATGATTTTTGTTTCTCTTTTATTTATTAACCAGAGAAAATAACTGTTATTAAGAAGTTCATAAATTGGTGAATCTGGCAAGAATGTGATGAGTTTAGTTTTGGATACAAAGCCACAATTGTGTTCCTAATTCATAGCTAGAAATGTGAATTTAATATCCTAAATGACACTAGAACTGGATTCTACAGTGGTACAAATGAGTAACAGTGTGCTATCTCCAAATATCTGACCAATGTTCATTATTTACTCCTACCCATCACTCTCAGTGTACTAAATGCTTTGTTAAACAGCCAAATGACTTTGTAATCAAGTACAAAAAGCACAACAGTCCTATCCTGCATGGGGTTGTACAATCCTGAGAGTGGAAATAAATTCATTAGTCAGGCTTGGGAACCCACTAAACCACTCTCCTGACCACATTGCAAGCTTCTGAATGTCTCTGTACTTTCTATGTTCTACCACCACTATTGGAATACTTGGGTATCTTTCTGGTGCATCCCCCAAAGTACTTGCCCTTCTGATATTTTTTATGTAGTTTCCCTTATGAAAGGTATGATTTACTGAAAACAGTAATGTACAATTGGTGAGTTTCTACGTTATAGTCTTGGCTTACTGCTCTCCAGGTTACAAGACCTTTATTTACCCTATTCTATGTTTCTGTTTTTTTTTTTTGTATTATGCCTTCTAGAAGATAAATGAGTGAAAAAGAATATGTTACCTGTTACATTTTTATATGAACAAATATCTCCCCACATTATTGCAAGAAAATGTTCATTCATATGCCAAAACCAAATATGTAGAACTTCTCCTAGATGAATATTCAGAACAAAATAACATTACTATTGCAAAAACATTTTGCAAAAGCTGGTATGTCCCCACTATTCTAAATCAATCTAGTAGGGAAAGAATATCAAGTTAATTTTTTTTTGAGTGGGAGCCGGGGTTGGTTGGTTGGTTGGTTGGTTACATAAGGGGTGAATATGGCTAGTTTGTATTATTTCTTCAGGGTGGAAAAGAAGAATAAAACATTTCTCTAGTTACTATTTTAAAGGAATTGTTGAAAGCTTCCTACATCTAGGGAATGAGGGATGAAGAGAGAGGAAAAATACTTTTCTTTGCAGGCTGTCCTATGGCTGAATTAAAAGTCTGCACTAGGGATAAAGAAATACAGCTTTATGTTGAATTCTGCCGCAGTCAGAAAATTGCGGTTCTTGAAACATTGCCAGCTGTTTTCGAAACTAAGATTTAATGTTCTATGCAAGATCAGTTAAAAAAAAAACAACAAAAACTTTTTACTGTAGAACTACAAAACTGTTTTTCTTATTGCCTTGCTGTGCCAGCAGGAAGTATGACTTGTCCATTTCCACTGATTTTAAAGCACTGTGATTGAAGCAGGCTAAAACTTGCATGTGTCAGTTATGGTACCCCTGTGCATACAGTTTCACTCCTCACAGAATATATCTCTCTCAAATTCTATAAAGTATGCAGAGGTTATCTTTAGTTTACACATATGGCTTTCTACTCAGTTCAGAACTATGAGAGAAACGAGTGGGACTGGGGAGCTTTTTTCATGGTTGTTCAGTTTTGTGTTCATTTTAATATGGCTTTGTTGGAATTAGATGAGACCTCTCTCTCTCTCCTTTTTCATCCTAACAGGGAATTCTATCACATGTTGTTATGTCGTAAGGATATTGGCAGAAAGATACAATGAACTGGATTTCATAAACAGCTATCATCTTCTGCACAGTTTTCTAGACTCATCCTGGTAAATACAGTATCATTGTAGGTATTGTACAAGTACTGTAGGCATTCAGGCTTTATATACTTACTACAGGTGTTGAACACACACACACAGACACACACACACACACACACACAGACACACACACTGCTAACCGTGTGCACCTACTACATTTCTTGCACCCTTTGAATAAATCTTGTACACTAACTGAAGGTCCCATGTTCTCACAGTAGGGCTGTAAACCCAGCAAAGGCCTTGTACACCTGACATTGATCTTGTGCACACACTGTAAGCTTTGTGCATACACTTTAGGTCTTGCATACTCACTCACTGCAGGCTCTGTACATCTGCAGCAGGCCTTTACACTTGTTGCAGGTCTTTTAGTCTCAGTACTGGTCTTGTACACCCACGCTTGTTTAGTGAGAAGTGCAAGCTGAAACAGAAGGGAAGACACAGTTTAGGACAACCCCCAACTGCAACCCCGATATCAACAAACAAACCAAAATGCACCACGGCAGCCCAGAACGGTAAAACAAAAATAATTTATTATAAACACTAAATGCGGACACAGCACAATGAAAAAATATTATAAATAATCACGTTTGTTCAGGTCAATACCAAACTTCTTCAGATAAAAATTCAAAAATTATCATATGACCCCTTTCATAACAAAAGATCACATGCAAACCCAAAACTTTAAGCATACAATATAACCAGTGCAATTAAAAAGACAATATAACCAATGCAATTGAAATCGTAGCGGCTCGTGTAATGTATAAGAACTTGACCATGCTAACCAACCCAAAAAAATGGTAATTCAGTGATCAAACCACTCTGGAAAATGTTCAAAAATGATAAAATAAAGTAAAATAAAATGCATACTATCTATCAAAATATTTCAACTTTAAAAGGCTAACAACTGAAATTATATAATTTAAGCCAGGGGGGCAGTTGCATGCAAGTAAATCTGCCACCATAACTTTCATTGTTCCAATAGTACTTTCCACACCCCTCATCTCGTGCTCTTCAATACTTGTTCTAAGGTAGCAAATTTAAACCCATGTCCAGGAAACTGATTAATATGCTTGTAGAGAGCATTAGTTACTTTATTTTTGTTTATTTCATATATATGCTCATAAATCCATTGGCATAATTTAAGTACCCTGATTTCAACCCTTAAAAGCCTAGCTGTGCAACCTAAATGTGGCCCACAAATTTGATTTTTATTTGATTTATAGGGGATGATTTGTTGACTGCCTTTGTCAGTCAGAGATATAGGAGTCAGACCATAGGTACATTTCCAATTACCCATCCATTGGTCAAATTACACTTAAATAGGGATAGGGAGGAACCCTACTTCACATAGCTGGGGAGCCTATTCCACAGAATGCCAGGCAAAAATTGACTCTCAGAAGTCTGTATGATACTGAGTAAAGAGACAGGGCTTTGAGGCAATCAGTGTAGGACATTGCATTTACTCCCTGTAATATTTTTGTAATGCATCTTTGTGAACGTTCCTGTTACTGCATGTGTCTGGTCAGGTACATACTGAAGGGGGCATTATACTCTGCCATGATGACCAAATACAGTAGTATGATGATCTCTCTGGACCTAAATGCCACGCCCTTCCTTATAAGCTGAGCAACATGGAAGGATTTTCTTACTAACTTCAACATTTGTTGGTCATAGGCTAGGTTACCTATCTACCTTAGCTACATGAGTTCCTAGATCCCTGACTAGTGAATCAACTTTTAAGGGTGTTTTATTGATGTCATAGTTACCCAGGGTGGCAGACTTCCCAAAAGGTACTATAATGCATTTCTTGGTATTGAGTTTTAAGCCATGGCTTTGGCACCAAGCATTTGTCTGTATTAGACCTTCCTGAAGGGTGTTCTCATCTTAGAGGGGTTCAATGACTGCCCCTAGTTTGCAATCATCTGCAAACTTGGTTAGGCAGAGGTCTTTGACATAAGCCTTGACATCTGAGAAATAAATGTCAAAGAGGAGTGGGCCTAGCACATAGCCCTGGGGGATTCCACTACTGACCAGCCTCTTTGAGGAAGTGGCCTTACCAATTCTAACCTCCTTGGTCCTATCAATGAGCCAGATAGCAATCCAGCATGTTATAAAGGGGTTTATACCTTGTTCTGTAAGTGTGTTGACAAAGCCTGAGTGGGGTATTGTATCAAATGCCTTAGCCAGATCTAGGTAGGCAGTATGTACAGTTTTCCCCTCATTCATTGCCTTAGTGACCTTTCAAACAATTCCACCAGATTCAGCGAGCATAACCTTTCTTGGACAAAGGCAAATTCCAGTATCTGGAGGTCTGCTATGACCTTGTTGATAATTTTCATGATGATTCCTTCCATGACTTTCCAAATGAGACCAGTCAGACTAACGAGTCTGTAGTTTCCAGGATCTATTCAAGGTCTTCCATTATAAAGGTGGATTACTGTCACAGTCTTCCATTCACGTGGCACAAAGCCTGTTTTATGACTACAGTTAAATAATGACTCCAAGGGTCCGGATAAGTCATACTTTAGACTATTTAGAAGGCATCCTGGGATGTTATTAGGGCACACTAAATTTATGCTCTTGGCTTTAGTGAGTGCAGCATAACTGACACATGCTCCCTAGTTATAGTTGGAGTGGTTATGTTTGATGGTATTACTGGGGGATGGTTGGGGTGAGAGAAGGGTAAAGTTGGAATTGAATTTGTCTGCTTACAGGTTCACTGTATCACCAGGCTTGGTGAATGTGGCACAATTAACCACCAGTTCAGCACATTGCTCTGTGCTGCCTTTGAGGTTTCTGACACAGTTGCAGAAGGCTTTTTGGTTATCTTTCAACTGGGAGGACATCTTAACCTCAAAGTTAGCATTGCTTGACTTAATTAGTCCTCTTAGTCTTCTTAGTTACCTATTTACTTTGATGAGAGAATTTTTATCCTTATGGGAATTACCCTTTCTGATTTTTGCCATATATTTTTTTTCTTTTTGTTGTATATCCTGTTTACTTTGGGATGCCACCAGGGCAGTTATTTTGGGGACTAGTTCTCAGCTTACTTCTGGTATACACAGCAGCCTCTATGCAGACATTGATATGTTTGTACAGAGTTTCTGACAGCAATTCAACATAGGTTGTTTGAGTTTGGAGGGGCACTGAATTTTGACAAACCATCACTTAATAACAGGTAATTTATCTTTGAACAGTTCATAACTGTTACTGGTTTTAATGGGATTATGGAGTTGATTTTGATTTCTAAGGAGACAGCTTTATGGTTGGACCATACCAGGAAGATGAGACTTTGGTTGAGGAGGTGCAGCGTTCTCCCATATTTGTGAGCAGAAGGTCCAGTATGTTGGAGCTTCTGTTGGCCATATTCACTATTTGGTTAAGGTTGTTTGTATCTCCAAACTCTAGGAATCTCTGCTGTTGCTGTAGATTTGAGGCCAAGTAGGATTTCCAATCTATAGAGTGGTAAATTAAGTCTCCCATGAGTAGGGTGTTAGTTTAGATGACAAGTGTCTCCAATAGGTTCAAGTATGCTTTTTTGGCTTCTTGAGACATGGAAGGTTACCTATAGCTGGCTAGGATATGGTACAGGATTTTGTCTATGGTGACCTGCATGTGGAGGAACTTCAGCACATTATCCTGTCTGACTACCCTAGAGGTGTGCTTGTTATTGATCTATATTGAGACATCACCACCTTTTTAGCCTTTGTCTGTGCAGCTACTGGTCTAAAAGTGTGGAAGGCACTGAAACCTTGCACTGCTAGGGTACTCTCTGCCACTTTAAACCATGTCTCAGTAACTGCACAGATGTCTACATTCTCAAATGTGAGGAGGGCTTGGAGGTAGTGTAGTTTTTTTTTTATTTAGGCTCCTAGCATTGAACAGTAACACTTTTGAGGTTCATTTGAGTTGATTTTGCTATGTCAGTGGATTTGTCAGTTTGGCGTTTCCTAAAAAACACTATGGAGGTGGATAAAGTTTTAGTCAATATTCAAAAGCATAGAGGGGAAAGTGCAGACCATCCTGGGAAAAGCAACATAGTCTGTTAACCATGTCCTCCCGAGTTATCAAATATTGGATCCCCTTAGAATGACACCAGAAAATCAGGTAGTTGTTGAAACAATCATTGCTGTTTCTCTGTTTATTATGTTTCATTGTAAAATGTAAATTATTGTCACTTGTTTAATTGTACATGGAGCTTTCCTCCCTGGGCCTCTGCTGGAAATGAGCTACTAGTCCAGTCGGACCTCCCAGATAAACAAATGTTAAATAAATAAATAAATAAAATATTAGAGCATCATCCTCAGTGATGGTGATTTGCTGCTCAGTGCCAGGTTCATACCAGCCTGAGATGCATAGGCTGAATGCTCCATAATGTCTCTCTTAATATAGTCCTGGGAAGTACATCTCAGGTCATTTACACCTACATGGACTATGATGGAATTATACTGGTATCTGTGGCATAATGATTTGAGTGCATGTGTAATTTGGCATATGCTGGCTCCAGATAAGCAGCTAACAGTTATCATCTCGTTCTTCATCCTAGTTAGGGAGGCATCAGTATGGTAAGAGTCCTGGGAAGTGTGTTTGCCTGCCTTAGGTGCCTAGTGTTTGTGGCTCCACTGAGAGTGGCAGTATGTGTGGTATTAGGTGTTGTTTTTTCTGAGTGCCTTTGAGCTTGCTGAAACATAGCTTTGACAGCAGGTGGTCTAGGTGATCTTGTTGATTGCTTTTAAGTGCCTCAGCATACATTAGTCTGTGTGTGTGTTGTGCACTATGTGACATGGGCGTTACGCCTGAGGGTTCGACAACCTAATGTGGGCTTGAATGCAAGAGTTTAGCCTCAAGTGTCATTGTATAATTACACAACTTGCATAGTTTGTCTGATTCATTAAGGATTAAGTGGTTGTCAGTAAACATGAGACAACTACTGGTTCTCTCACCATAAAGGAGATAAATGAAACCTTCGTCTGTGTACAAAGACAACATTTTTTTCTTAACTGGTGGTGTTTGGGAACTGTCAAGCAGACATAAGTTAGTAACACCATTCTGCCTGCCTTCAGTCTTTTATATTTATATGAAAAAAAAAACTACATGCACTTATTGCAGCAAATAACAGCTGTAAAACAGGAATGTTAAAGAATCACCATGCATACATCACCAAATCCTAAAACCAGAATCCTATAAGTACCAAAGATATGGTATCTTGAAAATGCCGATATTGATCTTGAAAATAATTCTGAAGAATACAATTCCCGTGTACGGCAACATTCCTCCATATCCCCATATGCTCCCTACTTTATTATTCTCACATTGAACTCACACAGCCTCAGAGATCAACTGAAATTGGGTACAACAGTAACTCTTGAGTCTCTGCAATCTAAAACAGAGATTATGTAACAGTGGGGTTGCATACACTGGGGTGCAGAGGTTACCTCCCTACATAAACACAGAAGTTTATAGCAGTGACAATGTCAGTACCATAGCAGCTTAATGTGCCACTATTTGTAATCTTTCAGTCCTTAACAGTGTCCCATTCAGGATAGTGTGCTTAGGTGCTTTAATTTTCAGGAATTTAGTCACAGGACTCTGTGCTTCTAAGTACAATCTGGGAAACATCACTGAGTTACTAATGCGTATGAAAATTAGTACCCACGTGCTAAGTATTTATAAAATTAAAGTGTACTAAAGAATGAAAATGTGAAAAATCATGATACTACAGACAGAAATACAAATACAGCTGGAAAAATTGAAAATAATGACGTGCTGGATATGCATAACTTTTTGGTAGACATGCCCTAGATGGTTCGGCTACTGCACACAGCTAAAATTTAATTTATACAAATTATTTCCATACAGGTACCTCTCACTAAAGATTTAATAATGGTAGAACAGGTGTTTTAAAATGAAGAAAAAGGAAATCAGCTGTTCACTAAAGCAGGATATGCATTTATTCAGAATATAGGAAAATAGGATAAATGGTACTTCTGCCTCACGAATGTTTCCTTTAGTTACTCTGATTGGTATCAAATAGGTTTTTCTATGACTGTAAACAGTGCTGCAAAGGTGTGTTCACATTTCAAACTTGGGGTCCAGTGGGATCTGTCAACAAAATTTAGCAAATCACTGGGAGCAAGGATTTAGTGTTAAGTTTCATAGAGTGCACTGAGGAAAACTGCAAATGAATTCTCCCAAAATTGAATAAACATCTCACAGGCTCAGCTTTCCTAACCTTACCAAGCTGTTTGATCTATCTGACCAGGAACACCTCAAAACAGGTATACACAGAAAAGTGTTTTTCAGCTATCATATTAACAGATCATTCTCTGTGAAAACATTACCCTTCTCCTCGTTTTCGGGGCCACTACACCAAGAGCTACCGTATGGCTTAATTCTTGAACCGCGTTGTTTTTACTTTTCAATAATCTCACTTCCATTGCCGACCCTGACATAAAATACTGACGTATGCTGATGATGGAAAAATGTACAGTTCCTCACCCCCCTAACTACGATCAGAAAGCTGCTTGACTCTGACTTTACTTAATTGTCGCACTGGCTGCTTAACAATGGCTTGGTCTTTAACGCAAATAAATACACGGGAATGGGAATCTATCGTACCATACCTTAGCTTGAACTCATCTTCTAAGAATGCTCTCTCAATGACCACTGTAATGATAAGTCTGGAAGTGTCTCTCTCTTTAAATACCTCTGTTTTTGTCTCACTCAGTCCCTCTCCTTTGACCCCTACATTTAAAATACCATGGTGAAAATCAGCTGTCTTCTCTTTTGGCCCTGGGGAATGTTATGCTTTGTGTCTCTGAGAGCAGATGTGTTGACAAGTGAATAGTTTTAACTCAAGTCAAACATGGCCTCTTCCTGAAGGTCACTACCTCCCAGAAAAATCCCACCTCTCTCCAAATTCCTTCAAATTGGAGATGTAGGGTGGCACATTGTTGCAGCAGTTAGCATTGTTGCCTCACAGCAAGAGTCTCCAGTTTAATTCTCAGCTGGGGTGGCTTCTGTGTGGTGCCTGCATGTCCTCCCTGTGTTCACGTGGTTTTCCTCCAAGTGCGCTGGTTTCCTCCCACATTTGAAAGACATGCATCTGGAGCATTTCTCTCTGGGCCTACACTGAAAATGGGCTCTGTCCCAGTAAGACTTTCCCAGTAAATAAATGTTCAATAAATAAATAAATGTAGCTTCATTAGGTTTTCTCCCTAAAAGACAACACCATTGTTCATGCCTTTAAAAAACTAATTGGATACATGTTAAAGAATATATTGGCCTAATGCTTGGCTCCTTCTTGTTTAAACTCTTGATATTAAGATTTTAAACCTGTCTCACAAGTAAAATATAAACTTAACCCTTTCAGTTCAAGCTCACATCTCACTCAAATGATGCTGTTGTCCCTTAGATACCTGCAAAATAAATTTCACTGTAATGATTGTGTCTTCTCACTGCTGGTTCTAAAGACACTGGATTGCTTGTCACCTCCATTAGAGGTCTTCCTGATTCTAAATATTTCTGCAGGGAACTACTACCTGAAATGATGCAACTGTCATTGTTTCGTGCACTCTTGTTATTATCTGACGTAATTCTCCAATCAGACTTATACTTCATGCAGTTCTTTGCTATTTGCTGTTTTTACAGTTGCTTTACTTTTTTCTGTAACATCATCTTTTTTTCTTTTAAATGATACTTTCAAACATTGAGTATCCAATTGGATAAGTTTCCTTAATTTTTGCTTATGATTCCTGGTTATAGTTATCTAAAACATGCAATAAAATCCTTGTGCTACGTAGAAATATCTAACATTCCAAACACTGCACTCAACTTAACTTCTGTATTGTTTAATTTTGTCATTCCTGATATATGTTCAGTTTGGTAATATATGTTCTAATATATATATGTGTGTTTATTGTTTGCATTTTGTGTATTGCACCTGTGGGCTGTGCCTGAAATTGGTCCAGCTTGGATGAGCACAATTTCTCGGTAAATGAATTTAACATAAATCAAGAAATAAGTAGACTTTACCTAGTTTTCTTTGCTAGTCATACTGGAGTATTAGCAGTACCCCTTGTGATTAGATTCTTTTCTGGTTTGCTACATTTGACATAACGCCTTTTATTTATTTGTTTGTTTTTTTTTTTGTTTAAAACTTGTTAACTGGATAGCAGACTGGTAAAAGATCCTTTCCAACCACTACCTGACCTAACAGGTGATAACAGAAGACAAAGAAATGGTAACAGTAATGACATCGACAAACAATAGTAACAACGTAATTAGTGAATTAAACAGTAAACAGTATCAAAGCACGAGAATCGTTAAAGAAAGTAGGTATAGAACACAGCATACCTCTAAAGTATATGCAAATAGAATCAAGGGTTGACAAATCAGTCAGCTGGAACAATAATGCAGTTATTTTAACACTAAAGCTACAAGAAAATATTGCTTGCAATTCATCCAGCCATCCACGGTGACAAGCATCTAGAGCCACGGTTTACACCACCGAGTGGCTGGCTTCACTTTTTTTTTTTTTTAATAGTGTGACATTATCTATAGCAGAGAGTCACTAACCAGGTTCTGCCATTTAGCTGCTACAAGTTTATCAAAGATCTTTCACAAGCAGCTGGTGATAATTCTGGTTTGTTTAGAGTGGGAAGGGAGGAACATGTAAAATTATAATTGGATCCATTTGTTTGCCAGAGGTGGGACAATGCCTTTCTTTAAGAAGTTGGCTTCAGCAAGGATGAAAGTGCATTTAAGTAGTGACAAGGTGAACATATCTAAGAATCTTTTCATCTGGGTCTATTCAACTGAAGAGCACAACCTTAAGTAGTCAGGGGCTGGACTCCAAAACAGTCACAGAGTCATAACTGTGATGGCTATTATTACAGCGTGAGTCTTCCATACTTTCCCAGCTAATAAATGCAAATGAGGAGGCATACAATCTTTCATGGACATCATCCTACTTCACCCAGGGAGTCTCACTGTCTGGTCCACGGAGCAAGTATAAATTTATGAAACATCCATAAAAACATAATGTGCTCAGTTTTAATGGTGTATGCCCTGTAATAGATGCTATCCCCCACAAGGCTGATGGTGGGGAAAATGACCCCCCTGGAAAGCATAATTGTTTACAGAATTAAAAGCATGCTTAAACATAGCTGTTCAAGTGTATCCCTGTATGAACGTGCACACTGTTTGCAGAATGTGGACCTCCATTCGGTAACAAACTGTAGTGGTATAATGTTCCATTTTTAGAGTTGTAGGTTCTTTTTCAGTAATGGCATGCTCATATTAACCAACAAAAACACAATGTCATGTCCCTTGCAATAAAGATATGTCCTGAAGTTCTCCACATTAAAATAAATACACTTATAGTCACTGAATTGCAATTTTGTATTTTTGTTTGAAAATCTTTAAAGCACTATGCTCTAATTCAACAATGAGCGGGTCAATGTATCTTATTTATAAATACTGAACCAATGTATACAGCATTAACCATGGCACTAGAACACATTACAGTATAATCCTTAATCATATACTGTAACAGCTGTTGGCAGGGATATGAAGTTACTCATTGTCTTCCATATTGCAGTCTGTGTATGTACAATATTCAGGTGTCATAGTATGTACCTCTTCATCTCCACAATACAGATAACTTACAGTCTTACCTCTTCACTAACAAAAATACAACATGGCCACATCAGAGTTCACTGGCCAACTTTGCTGACAGCTGCACTGTAACCACATACATAATGAGATTTATAAACACAAAATGTCAGTAAAGTACGTTATGAACAGGCAGAGGACTGTTGCAATCAATGTCTATTCCTCCCATCTTATTCATTCTGTATTCAGGAACTTTCTCTGTCATAGACTTGTGGTAGCAATCAATAAACAGGGAAGCTTTCCACTATGCAGGCTGAGTCTTTCAGAATCCACCCCCTAGTTTAGGCAACAATAGCAGGTCTTTATATTTTGCCTGGTCTTGACTTAACCATTTAAATTCAAGCATATCTACCTATATCACCAGTCATGTTGATGGTATGTTAGTTACCTCAGCCAGCAGCCCCATGGTATGTTAGTTACCTCCCCTAGTCTCAGCCAACAGCCCCATGCTATGTTAGTTACCTCCCCTAGTCTCAGCCAACAGCCCCATGGTATGTTAGCTACCTCCCCTAGTCTCAGCCAACAGCCCCATGGTATGTTAGATACCTCCCCT
>NC_056733.1:305240081-305352581 GCF_019279795.1 Protopterus annectens | reverse complement strand
GCATGTCTAGAAATTTCCAAGTGACAATAAAATCCTGGACTCGTTTGATATCAATATGGGGAAGCAATTGTCACTTCTTCCCTGGACAAATCAGACCACAAATCAGTCACATTCACCATAAGAACGAAGCCACAAGCATTATCTAATACCTTGATATTCAGAGGTCATGCAAAGACTAGTCTGTTAAAAATGAGCGACAACCTGATTGAATTGAAACTCCCCTGCCAATATGAAGACCTCACTGCTTACACAGAATCCTTTAGTATCACATTCTATGCACGCGTAAACAGCTGTGCCTGTCTCCTCTAAAGTTAATGCAATGTCAAATTTAAGAAAAAAACTATTTTAATATAACTGAAATATAAACAGGTTCTATAATAAAAGAAAAACTCATTGCACATGAAAACAGCTTTAACTCTCAAGATGCTAAAATCAAATCAAGCAAAATTATACAGCAGGTAAAAGTAACCAAAAAAGCAAAATATAACAACAAAGACTTCTTTAAGCATGTTAGAAACCTCAAAAGAAATGCACAGAACTGTGCAGAGGTAATAGTAAATGATATAACATACTTGGATCCAGATGATATAGCCAATCTACTAATGGAAAATTTTAGCTCAAACTTCATCCCCTCTCCCCTCATATATTCCCAGATCACATACCTGCATCTACACCTCCCCTTCAAATCTCCTAAGGACAAGTCCTGGAGGTACTATCCAAGGCCAAACCCCTACTCCTATGGGGCCAGATAAAATACCAGCCTGAAACAGGACTTGTCAGACCCCTTACAGAGGCTATTCAGTATCAGCCTCCAAACAGGCTTCATGTTGGATGAATGGAGGATGGCAACAGTCATTCCCTTGCACAAGGGTGGGGCATCAACTGACCCAGATAATTACTGACACATAAGCCGGACCAGCCTCATCTGTCAGACTATGGAAAGGATCATTATGAAATTAATACAGAGTATAAATAATGGATTGCCTTACCCTCATCCACGGCTCTGGAGTCTGATTCAAAGAAGTCAATAAGGTTAAGGAGACAAGATTGGCCCTTCACAAACCCAAACTGGGTGGGGTCCAGTATTTTAAGGTTGCCAATGTCTTTGTTTATAAGTTCCATGATAATACATTCCATGGCCTTGCACATCAGGCTCGTCAGACTGATGGGGCGGTAGTTTCCGGGATCCAAGGTGATCAATTGTGAAGTGAGATAACTGTAGCTGTGCGCCACTCAGTGGGCATGAAGCCTGAGGTGAGGGTATGATTAAACATGACACTTAGGTGAGGTGCCAGTTCATTTTGTAGTTCATGTAGTATACAACCTGGGATGTCATCTGGTCCGATGGATGCTGTTTTCTTAGCTTTGGAGAGTGCGTTTTTTAACTGTGTGGCCGTTATTACCGGAATTTGGCACTCTTCCATTATTGAGATGGGCCATTTAGGGGTGAGAGGGGGGTGAAGTTGGCACTGAATCGATCTGCCAGGATATTGGCAATATCCTTGAGATCAGTATATTTAATGCCATTCTGCTGTAGCTCAGAGCAGATCTGAGCATTGCCATTTAGATTCTTGACATAGTTATAGAATGCCTTGTGGTTGTCTTTGGAATCTTTGGTAATTTTATTTTCATAGCTAGCTTTGGAGGATTTTATGAGGGATCTCAGCTTCTTACTGAAGCTGGTAAGGGAGGTTTTTGCATCTTGGGATTTTCTTCTTTTCTGCAACAGTTTTTTCCTTTTGTTGTAAAGTTTGTTTATGGCAGGGGACCACCAGATTGGCTTCCTTTTTTGGAGGAGAGCATCTTGGTTCTATTTGGGATGGCACAATTCATGGATGAGTGGATGTGCTCATACAGTGCCTTAGTGTAGGACTCAGCAGTCGAATTTTCAGTTCCCGTTTGCATGGGTGTCATGAAGTTTGTAATTTCTGACTTGAGTAGCATGAAGTTGGCATGAAGTTGGCCTTGGAGAAGTTTTTTATGGAGGTTTCCTTACTGGGGGGGGGTGTGGATGTTAAGGGTGATAATTCCCTTTTCTTTGATCACCATGTAATGACAGTAGACAAGAAATCTTTCTACTTAGCACAGTTAATTACCAAAGAAATATAATCCAGATCTAAAGAGGTTATTGTCCCCTTATATTCATCATTGATTGGGACAATTAATGTATACTGCATCCCTTTTGTGATGTACCTCACTAGACTTATTAAACAATTAGAAACAGACACAAGCTTTTTAACTAAGACCACAGACTTTAAATACTTAAACTATCAAGAAAGACTAGAAGCACTATTACTTTATTCAATATCATATAACCCCCCTCAGAGAGGATATGTGCCTTACCTTCTATGCTATTAAGGATGCAGTGGCCTCAGATCTCATATACCTACACAAATCAAACAATCCCACAAACACCAGAACCATGCATCTAAATTTTCATCCACAGATCACACAATGATCATGGTGGAGAAATAGGTTCATTACTCAGTGTGTTTCCCCTACCTCAGTAATAAAATATCCCTGCAGAAGAAGCAGGGTCATACCATATCTTCCATCAAATGGAACCTGGAAAATGGGTGGATATTTGTAAATTCACTCCAGGCTTGACTGGCTTAGTGCTCCTCAACATTAGTAGTACACTCTAAGGAGGGGTATCACCAAAGGGTAATGGTCACAAGACTTCATTGTCTTGAATTTTTTATGATTACTGTGATCCATGATTCCTAATCCTTAATATGATTTGTCAATATCAATTCTCAAACCTCAGTATCAGTGCTCAATTACACTCTTTAGTCTCAATATCAATCAGCAATACTGGTCCTAACTCCCAAAATCATTTACCAGTCCTCCATCTCAGCCCTGAAGCTTCACTCACATTATTTAATTACAATTCACATTTCTCAGTTTCAATCCTAAATCAAAATCCTCATGCACAATCAAACCTCATTCTGAATTGCAATCTTCAGACATATCCCTAAAATCAATTTTCATGCTTCTTTTTCAATATACATTCCTCATTTATGAAACAGAGTCACAACCATCATTCAAATTCAATCTTTAATGTCATATGCCAATTACAATCCATATTGCTCACTTTCAATCCTAAATCGAAATTCTCAAATACCAAACCCCATTCCCAATCTCAGTCTTCACTCATATCCATGAAATCAGTTCTCATGCTTCTTTTTCAATGTGCATTCCTCAGTTATGATCCATCGTTGCAACCATCATTCACATTCAATCCCCAATATCAGTCCTAATCTTCAATTACTATCAATCACATTTCTCAGTTTTTCAATGTACATTCCTCATTTATGAAACAGAGTCACAACCATCATTCAGATTCAGTCCTTAATGTCAAATGTCAATCCTAATCTCCAATCCACAATCAGAGTCCTCCAAAAAAGTTTTTCCTCCAATCCAAAACTCACAATCCACAATCACAGTTCTCAATACCATTAAGTTTCAATCATTAACCCTTGAAAATCTATTCTCAGTCACAACTGTCAAGATTAATATCAATCTTCTCACATTCAACTCACTTTTACAAGCTTTAGTCATGACTTAGAGTCACAGTCAATTTCAATACTCAGTCACAAATCTTAATCACAGCAATCAATCCTGGCTATCAGTCCTGGTCATATGTGTGAAATCAATTCTCAATCCTCTTTTTTCAATCCTCAGTTAAGATCCATACTTTCAAGCTTTAGTCATAACTCAGAGTCACAGTCAATGTCAATACTTAATCACAAATCTCGATCACAGCAATCAGTTCTGACCATCAATCCTGGTCATATCTGCAAAATCAATTCTCAGTCCTCTTTTTCAATCCTCAGTTATGGTGGATAGTTGCAATCAATCAGGTTCATATCCTAAAAATCAATTCTCATTTATGATCCAGAGTCAAAGCCATCATTCATATTAAATCTTCAGTGCCAGTCCTAATCCTCAATTTCTATCTTCGTCACAAATTGCTCTGACTGAGATTTATGAGGATTGAATGTGAATGAATGCAACTCTGGATCATAACTGAAGACTGACAATTGATTTTAAGGGTATTTCTCTATTTCATCAGTCTAAAATCAATTATCATGCTTCTTTTTCAGCGTGTTATTCATAATCTATCACAATTCTCAATAGTAATCAATCTCAATCCTTATCCTTTGAGAATCAATTCTCAATCACAGTTGTCAAGCTTAATGTCAATCTCAAATCTCAACCCACTTTTTCAAACGTTAATCATTAACCAGAGTCACATTCAATTTCCATACTCACTCACAATCTGTAATCATAACAATCAACCCTAATGACTCTTATTCGTCAGGACTGTAAAGTGGGTTGAGATTTGAGGAGAATGACATTAAGCTTGACAATTGCTATTGAGTCTACTCCTTAATCTTTAATAGTCAATACTCAGTAATAAGCTATAATCGAAATGCCTTCCTCAGTACTGGTCAATCTCAATCCTCAATCATAATGACTGAAAAAGAGGACTGAGAATTGATTGTAAGGATATGAAACAGACCACAATGTACAATGTGTCTTAGGAATAAAC
The DNA here is from genome assembly GCF_019279795.1 of Protopterus annectens. NCBI lineage: Eukaryota > Metazoa > Chordata > Ceratodontiformes > Protopteridae > Protopterus > Protopterus annectens. The sequence continues at coordinate 305,348,026 of NC_056733.1, read as the reverse complement.
TTGTAACAACAACAATGTAAGACACACTGGTACAAATACAGCAAATCTTCACACTTTGTGATGTAATAAACTGCCTGAGTCTAGGTATTTAATCCTTGAAAACTTTATTAAAGAACAGTCAAGCGCTTTCATCACGGACACTGTTGGGACTTCTTCAGAACTAAATAAAATCGAAAATTGCAATGCTCAAATACATTCCTTCAAATATTAATTAAATTCATGTGACTCAAATAATGCAAATGTCTTAAAAAGGAAATGTATCCTAATTTAAAAAATATTAAAAACTGTTAAAAATGTGAAACAATACCAAATGTCTGAACCCTAATGAATAGTGACTTATAACTCTCAAAGCTTACCTATCAAAAAATTGTAAATTTCTACTAGTTTTAACATTTTGCTGCTCTTGATCCTTTCTAATCTGAAACTCATAGATGTCATCCCCTAAGAGTGGATTAAACCTTGAACCCCAGCCTTTAAGAATGTCTTTACCTATTTTGCTTTTAAGAATGTCTTTACCTATTTTGCTTAACAATACCTGTGGGTACCCCATTAAAGGAACATCTTAAAATTTTTACCCAATCCAGTTGTAAAGTTTAAGTTTGAACACATTCTCACAGCTTGAACCAACTGCCTTATATATATATATATTCCTTTTAATAAAGTGGAACTCCCTAATCAAAATGAAAAAAGACTGGTACAGCGACTATTGTTGTTTTACCACTATAGATGTTGATCTATTTACATCCGTACCACACACACCTATGAGTTTCAGAGTAGAAAGGATCAAGAGCAGCAACATTTTAACAGCATGGTAGTTCTGTTTGGTTTTGGTTCCAAGGAGATTAAAGACATAATTTCCAAAAACTTGATTATTTTTAAGGGTAACCCTGAGATATTAGAAGCATTGGGGAGTGGACCCAATTTGGATTTCAAAACTGGGTAGAAATCAAATATTTTATTTTGAACATGTTAGGGGTCCTACTTACCCCAACTCCAAAGAACTTTCTGTTATGGAACATCCAAACAATGTCTTTATATTTTAGAAGGGCCCATTATTTCCCCACAGAAATTTTCCTTCAAACTACACTTGAAAAAATGTAATTGTGCTACTAGAGGTATTATTTTTATTGCTATTTACAATAAATGTGGATTTTTTATGTGGGAAAAACAAAAAAAATAACTGAGGAAAAGAATCTGTGAACACCTTTATGCAATTTCCAAAGGGAATCCCAATAATGCACTTTTTAAGTACTCTCTGGTTTGTGTAGGGTTTACAAACACACCCCCAGGTTTAAATGAAAACTTCTCTATTCTTCCTGTTTTAAAGACGAGGGCTGAAAACCTGTAGAACAGGATTTAGTTTTGAATGACTACTTTTTTATCTACATCTTGTAAGGTGGTTTATGCATTCTACTCTTGGTATTTTTATTCACTCCTTGGGATATTTTATAAGCATGCTTTGAGAGTTATAAGTCACTATTCATTAGGGTTCAGACTTTTGGTATTGTTTTAGATTTTTAACAGTATTTAACGTTTTTAAAATTAGGATGCATTTGCTTTTTAAAACATTTACATTATTTAATTGGTCACATGACTTTAATTAATATTAGAAGGAATGGATTTAAGCATTGGAATTTTGGATTTAATTTAGTTCTGAAGAAGTCCCAACAGTTTCTGTGAAGAAAGCGCTTGACTGTTCATTAATAACGTTTTCAAGGATTACCTACCTAAACTTGGGCAGTTTATTACATTGGTGATTTTAAGGATATACCAATCACTGATCACATTTCTCCATTTCCATCCATCCAAAATCAATTCTCGTGCCTTGTTTTCAATGTGTAGTCCTCATTAATGATCCAGAGTTACAAACATCATTCAAATTCAGTACCTAATGTCAACCTTATTCCTCAATTACTATCTTGGTCAAATTTCTCAGTTGCAATCCTAAATCTGCAATTCAATCTCAATCTTAATCACAGCCATTGACATCAAATCCATATTTGTAACACCTTCCCGAATACTAATCTCAGACCTCAATCACAGTCCTCAAACAAATCACTCAATCTTCAATCTAATTATTAATCGGCAATCACTTCTGACTATAAGCCTGACAACTTCTCTATCAAAATCTCTAATGCCATTCAGTCAAGAATTCTAAATTTAGGCATATCAAATGGACAAACTTCCTCAAACACTATGATGAGTTGTGTAATTTCATTGGCAATATCACCAGACCTGACAACAAGACAGCTGATATCTAAACAAAGAATGTTTATTCCCCCACAGAGAAAAATTGTGGTCAAGTGGGGTCCTAGGAAGGGTACTAGAACAGCCCTTGAGCCATATTAATATCCCATTACTTGTCTGTCTCTTCCAATTATTATAAGACAACATTCAAACATGTCAGTGTGCATATTTCATTTTTACAATGGTCACAGAAATGTTTTAATTTAAAACTTCTCTTTCACATTTTACAGCAAAAACACTGACAACCATTTGCTAAACAAAACAAATACTCTCACATTAAAACATACTTAGCATGAGCAACAGTAAACCACTCTTCCCTTGAAACTCAAATTTATGAAAGTTTATCTGGCAACCCATTAAACTTCAACAGATAGAGATAAATTATAATAATAAATTTCATATTCAAGACTCACGCCTTCACCACAAATTTCAGTTCTCAATTTTGTCACAATCCTCAGTCACTAAACTCAATATTCAGTTATAATATTCAGTATCAGTCTTAAATCCTCAATCAAAAATCTTCAAATATAATCCTGAAACACAATTCCTTGATCACAAATGCCAGTCTCCAATCTCAATGTCATTCTCAGGTCTCATACTTTAAATCTTCAAATGCAAGCCTGAATCATCATTCCTCAATCGCAAACATCAATACTCACTCAGTCCTCATTCTTCAATTTCAATTGTAATTCAGAATCCTCATAACCCAACTATATTCAACTACTGAACTACTTAACTTCAGTCTTAGTCTTATCAATATTAACTTCAATCTATCTCTTTTTTAGTCAAATCTTTAGTATTTATACCTAATCCTTAACTCAATATCAATCCTCAATTGCAATCTGCAATTCTTTGTTTCCATTTCCGAGCCTCAATCTTCAAACAGAAATTACAATCTCAATGTTTGTTCCAATCCATAACCAAGTTCAATTTTCAATCCTTTCTCACAGCCATGGCTATTGAAATTTGTGATTGATCAAGCCCAATGCACAACCATAACGTTCAAATTCAATACCAAACTCAGCTTGCAATGACAGTACTCAAATCCTACCCTCATTCCCTAACCTGCAAACTCAATTTTCATTCTCACTACCTAAGCCTTGATATTCACTACTAATAGCAATCATGATATTATTTCCAAACCACAAACTCAATTTACTGGACAGGGCTTTTAGACACTGCTTGATCAATCTTAAGTCAGTTATAAATCAGCAATATCAACATCAAACTCAAGCTGCAATCATTTATTTCAAACAAAACACCCAGTCTTCATTCAGACTCCACAAGTGCAACTGAACAAAATTGTGTTACTCCAGGCTCTATGTGCAAACATCTAACATATACAACAATTCACATTCACTGTTTTGCATATCAAAAGATATTTATTAAATTAAAGAGACACAGTATTTATTGCACAGAATTCCACAGATACTTTTTATTGCACAGCATTCTGTTGTCACTAGTCTAAGGAAACACAATTTTAATAAGACTCATTTCAATAATGCTCACAGAGATTTATCAATATTCAATCACATTCAGGTTTATTATTCAAGATTCAAGTGTAATTCCTAATCCTCAACAAAAATCTTCAAACTCAAAGTAGTCACAGTCCTTAATTCTCACATCAGTCTTTAATCTAACATCTCAGAATCCTGCTTGACAAATCTCAAGCTAGTTAAAAATTCTCAATATCAACATCAACCTCAAGCTATAATAATTTGCCTCAGACTAAACAATCATTCTTCAATTGCATACTCTCATCCCCATATCCACAATCCACAATCACAGTTTTGATGTTAATTGCAGATGCCAACTCAGAACTTCAAACAGCCTTAAAACTCAAATCTCAACATAGAATTTCAATCCTGAATCTAAAATAATTAATAATTTTCCATCAGAATCCTCTATGTCATTTTCAATAAGAATTCTTTCAATATTGCAGTGTTTTCTTCAATCCTCAACCATATTCCTTACATATATTAATCAAGGTTAAATTTTAATTCCCAGTCATCAATAAAATCCCCAGTCTGGCTGTAGTCACAGTCCTCAATCCTCACCTCAGTCATCAGTCATCAGTCCTGCATCTCAATCTTGACAAATTCTGAGTTCCAGATATTTCTCCCTAAAGTCAACATCCCTCCCAATCCTCAAGTGTGATTGCCATGTTTCTTTCACAGCTGTGAACCACCATCACCAAACCTAAATGTTAATGTTTGACCTCAAAGTTCAGTCCTCAATCTGAACATAATCTTAATCCTCAGAATGTGGTAATTCAATATTGGCAATTGCAGACCACAGTCTAAATACTCAAATGTCAATTGCAATTTCCAATGCATAATCCTTATATATTTAATCTCATTACACAATATTTTTCAGTCATTATTCTGTCTCAATGTAAATCTCAATCTTCAAACTCAAATCTGAAATCACAGTCCACAAATACAACTTAATTTATTTACTTTTATATTCTTTATTACCCAAATAAGCTTCTAGATAATTCAGTAACAATCTAAAAGATTTACAGGAGACATATTGAGACTAAGGGAATGAAATCCAGAATACACTATGAAGTTATTTAGCATGCATAACCATAATACTTTGCATTAAACTATGAGGTCATAAGTCCTCAATAAACACTATATATACTCATTCTTAATTGTCAATCCTCAGTTGCAATACACAATCTCAAGATTAACCTAATCCTTCAAACACAAATTCTGTCCTCATTCCTAAGTCAAAATCCTAATCTATCAGTCACAGTCAATTATCAAAATCAATATTCTATTTTCAAACCTTGTTAGCAGTGTTCAATCACAATCTTTAGCCTCACTATCACTCACCATCAATCACAGTTCAAGATTAATTTCTCAGTCTTTCACATCAGTATTTAGTCTGTAGTCTCAATCTTTTATTACACTCCATGTTTCTTAAATCTGATTAGTCAATATCCTCACAGTCACCATCCTGTCTCATTCCTCAGTCCAAAAATCATCCTAAACCATTAGTCACAATTAAGACAAACTGAGCTTTCTCATTCGTCAGTCAATAACCTATCAGTCAAAAGTATCACTACTCAAAATGAATAATTAATATTAATTCTCAAACCTTGATATCAGTGCTCAATCACATTTGTAGCCTCAATATTAGGCATCATCACAATTCCCAAACTCATTTCTCAAACCTCATCTGAGTTGTCAATCTTTAGTTACAGTATATCATCAGTATCCATATTTCTCAATTTCAATCTTCAATCAAGATCTTCAAGTACATTCAACAACACTCCTTTTCAAGCACAGTCACAGTTCTGCCACATTACTCAGTCAAAATCCTAAACTATCAGTCAAAATGAGAAAAACTGTTCTTAAGATCAGTTGTCCAGTTCTGATCTTAGCATCCAAGCATAATCACTAAATCCAATCTCAGTATTTCTCAATAGTCATAACTAATCCTCACAATGAATAATCAACATTAATATAAAACCATGATACCAGAGTTCAACCACAATTTATAGCCTCTGTATCATGATTCCAAAACTTGTTTTCAGTCACCATATCAGTCCTCAATATTCATTCACAATTTTCAATCATAATACACATTTCTCAATTTCAATCTTTAATCAAGATCTTCAGACATAGTAAAATAACATCCTAATCAAGCCTAATCGTTATTTTGCCTCATTCCACAGTCAAAATCCTAAAGTAACAAGAAAAACTGAAGCTGAGGGAATCAAACCACAAATTAAATGGGATTCATAATCTTAAGACTCTGCATTACACTATAAATCTATAAATTGTCAAGCAACATTATTAATCCTCATTTTTCATTGTTGATCTTTAATCCCAACCCCAGTATCAAGCTCAATCTATTCTCCCAGTCAGAAACTCTATTCTCACTCATCAGTGAAAATCTTAAACCATCAATATCAACAATCTAGATAGTTAAATATTAGAATCAATGCTCAAGCACAATTCTCAGTTCCAGTATCACGTATCATCAATTCAGCTCACAAACTAATTTCTCAGTGTATCTCAAACCACAACATTGAATCACAATTTTAGCTATAATATTACTCACTTTTAATCTTGTCAAACTCATTTCCCATATTTCATCTCAATCCACAGTCTTCATTTAAAATATTTAATTATAATCAATTAAATGTTAACAGAGGTACCTTATTAAAAGAATAAAAGTTCTAAACAACATGTCTTACATGGACCTACTCAAAGCCCTGTCACTATACTCAGTATCCTACACTGCAAAGAGGTGACTGTGTGCGGCATACAAGACATTCTCTGATCAATTACTTATCTATATACTGTACATCAGAAAGTCACATGGCATTAGAATTACTCAGTCTGGGGAACTAAACCTCTTCTGCAACATCAACAGAACTGTTTGGAGGGACAGATATTCCTCACAGAGGATACTGTTTTTGTGGAACAGACTCCATGTCTGCATAAAACACATTTAGTCCTGTCCATATTGAAGTGCAACATAGATCTGTGGATGGGAAATGGAAAATTAACCTTAGGACTGGCCCCATACTATTAATTGACAGAGGCACTCTTAAATGCTTTATACTTTGCAAGGGTCACCTCCAATTATCTATGGTATGATAATAGTTATTGGCCATTATGTAACCAAATGGCATAATTTCTTTCCAAACATAAAAAAGGAAACTGGTTAGGCTTAAAATGGCCTGCAAATGCAGCTAGCCTAGTACTTACCCATAAATCTATATTAATCAATTTCAATCTTCTCTCCAGATCTTCAAACACAGTCAACAATCCTCCTTCACAATAACAATCACCACCCTGCCTCATTCCTTTATAAATCCCACACCATTAGCCACAAAGAGAAAAATAGTCATTAAGCTCAACTGTCTGGTACAAACTTCAGTATCAGTGCTTAATCAAAATCCACAGACTCAGTATTGCCCATCAGTCAGAATTAATCCTTAAATGAGTAGTTAACCAGTAATCAATAATAGGTCAATAATCCTCCTTCTCAGGTGCAGTACCATTCTGCCTCATTCCTCAGTGAAAGTCCTAAACTATCAGTCAAAATGAGAAAAAAACTGCCCTTAAGCGCAGTTATCTGGTTCAAACTTTAGTATAACTGCTTAATCACAAACCAGTGTTAGCATTGCCCATCACTTATAATGATAATGCTCATTCACAGTTTAATAATTAATTTAATCACAATTAAACCTTAAAATGAATAATTATTATTAATGAAAATTAATTCTCAAACAATGATGCTGTCCAGTCTCAATTTTTAGCCTCAGTACTACTCACCATCAATCAATTCCCAAATTAACATCTCAATTTTCATCTCCGTTTTCAATCTTCAGTCACAATATTTAATCATAATGCATATTTTTCCATTTAAATTTTCAATCAAAATATTCAACCACAGTCAATACTAATCCTTCTCAAGCACAGTCAAAATTATTTCTCATTCCTCAATCACAATCTTAAACTACCAGTTACAATGAGAAAAAAACGGTGGCAGAGGGAATCAAGCCATGGACTAAAGTTTGAAATTGGTTGGAGCTCATAGCCTAAATACTCTGCATTAGATTATGAGACTACAAGTCCTCAATCAGCATCATCAATCTTCAGTCTAACTTGTCAATAAATTTTAATCAGTATTAATTTTCAAACCTTGATAGTGTTCATTCACAGTTTAGTAATTAATTTAGTCACAATTAAACCATAAAACAAATAATCATTAATCAAAATTAATTCCCAAACAATGATCCTACCCATTCTCAATTTTTAGCCTCAATATCACTCACCATCAATCATAATTAAACTGATTTCTCAATTTTCAGTTGAGTCCTCAATCTTCAGTCACAATATTTAATCAAGATGCATACTTCTCAATTTCAATCTTCAGTTAAGATCTTAAAACACAGTCAACAGTCCTTCTTAAGCAAAATCACCACTCTGCAGTCAAACCCTTAAATTCCCATTTACAATGAGAAAAAACTGAGGCTGAGGGCATCAAATCATGGGCTAAAGTTTGAAGCTGGTTAGAACTCATAGCCTTAATACCCTGCATTTGATTACAAGACTATAAGTCATCAGTCAACATTATCAGTCTTCAGTCTTAGTTGTCAACAAATTTTAAATAATATTAATTCTCAAACCTTGATAGTGTTCAATCACAATTTAGTGGTTAATTTAGTCACAATTAATCCTCAAAATGAATGATCAATAATCAACATTAATTCTCAAACCTTGATAGTGTTAATCACAATTTAGCTTCAAAATCACTCACCACCAATCACAATTCACAAACTCCTATCTCAATCTTCATCTCAATCCTCAGTCTTTAGTCATAATATTTAATTGTAAGGCATATTTCTCAACTTCAGTCTTCAGTCAAAATCTTTGAACACAGTCAACAATCATTCTTCTCAAGGACAATCAACATTCTGCCTCATACCTCAATCAACCTCTTTAACTACTAGTCACAGTGATAAAAAACTGAGGTTGATTGAATCAAGACATGGAAAAACGTGTTTAGCTATTTGGGACTCATAGCCTTAATACTCTGCATTAAACCATGAGGCTTAATCATAATTTAGTGATAATTTAGTCAGAATTAATCCTCAAAATTAATAATAATAATCAATATTAATTCTCACAGCCTTAATATTCTGCATTAGACTATGAGGCAACACATTCTCAATTAACTTTATCAATTCTTAGTCTTAGTTGTCAATCTTTAATCAAAATCACCAATCTCAAGATCAATCTAGTCTCAGTCATACATTGTCCTTGTTTTACAGTAAAAATCTTAAACTATCAATATTCCAAATCTCACTTCTTGAACAATGGTTTCAATACTCAAATATGCTCCTCAGTTGCTATATCACAAACCATCAATTACAATTCACAACCTCATTTTTCAATCCATCTCAAACTACAATCTTAAATCACAATGTTCAATCCTAATTTACAGTTTTTAAATTGAATCTTCAATCACAGTTATGGATCCTCACTCTCAATCTAAATCCTCAGTCATATTCCTAAAAGCAATTTGCAATCTGCTTATCTTTGGTAAGTATTATGAGGCATAAACAAATGAGTTTAATTCCCAGTCTCATTCCCAGTCCTTAGTCACAATCTTGACATCCCTTAATTTCAGTCAATGATCACAATCCTCACACTTAATTTCAGTCTCAATCCTTAATCCTTGAAAATCATACAAATTCTCAATCACAATGATCACTCTTAATATCATATTTCAATTAGAACTCGGTATGAGGTCTTATTTCTCTATCTTCAGTCTTCAGACCTCATTTATAATCCTTTAAGCTCAACTCTATGGCATCCAGTATCAGTGCTTAAGCATGATCTTCACTGTTCATTCTCATTCACAATTCTCAACTCTCCTTTCTCCTTTGTCTACCCTAAGCTGAACCTCAGTACTCAATAACAATTGTTCACTATCAACAATTATCAATTTCGGACCTCAGTCACAATCCTCAAAAACTAATTTGATCATATAATTAAAATTAATTCAAAATCCTCTTTTCAGTTAATCTGTAGTCAAAATATTAAATAACAGTTCTTATTCCCAGTACTAAAACCTAAGAGTCAATGACAATTTTCCATCTTCAATTTGAAGTTTAATTTCAATCTTTAGTCCAGAGCTAAACTGTGTAATATCAATATCAACTCCAATCTTCAGCAACAATCCTGAAACTCAATATGTGAACTACATCCCAATCATCCATCTGAATACCCAACCTGCCAATATCAATCTTTTATACTTTTTAAATCCATCCACAGTCTCAATTTTCAATATCATTACACTATCAGTTTTCAGTAAAAATCTCACACTTCAGTTCTCAGTCATGTTCTTAAAAATTAACTCAGAATCATCTTTTCAGTGCACACTCTCCATTCATGCTCTTGACTCACAGAATTCAATTGTAATCCTAAAAATCAAGAGTTGGTCAAAAATTCATTTTTCAGTTTCATCCTTCAGTGTCAACCATCTAGTCTCAATCTTCAATTACACTGAAGAATCCTCATTTTCAAACTTCAAACCTTATTTGCATTCCTTAATCAAAGTTCTTAATACCAATTGAAAGCAATCTTCTATCTTTTGTATCACTACTGAATTATAATTCTCAGTCTCAGCATCAGTCTCTATCCTCAATTCAATATCAACTCCATTCTTCAACCACAGTCCTCAAACTAAATCTTAAATCACAATTTTCAATCCCAGTTTACAATGTTTAATTTGAATCTTCAATCACAGTCATAGAGCCTCACTCTCAATTTAAATCCTCAGGCATAGCCCTAAAAATCATTTCACAATTATTTTTATATTCAGTAAGAAACTTGAGTTCTAAATATCAATTGAAAGCAGCTTTCTATCTTGGTATTACTAATGAATTATGACTCAGTATCAGTGTCTGTTCTCAGTTACCATACTAAAAATGCATCTATCTAAAATCTCTGTGATTAAACGCAATCCTCAATCTGCAATTTCAATATATAATCACAAAGTCCTCATCTCTGTCCAAAGTCCAAAAGAATAAATATCGATCCTCAAGCTCAGTCTTCAACATTGGACTTTTCTGTCAATCTCAATCCAAAATCATAGTCTTTATTCTCAATAATTCATAATCAAAGATATGATTGTAACATCTGAACACAAATTCCAATATTTAAGTTCAATCATGCATCTCAACCTTAATCAGAATATGTAATAGAAATCCTTAATCTCAAATTTTAATCCTTGATTACATGAATTTTCAATTACCATATTCAAATTGAATCCTAAAAAATCTCCATTTTTATTCTACATTTTCCATCACTGTAATTAATTCTCAGTGTAATCCACAGTCACAGTCCTCAGTGTAATCACACTCATAATCCTCAATCTCAATAACACCGATCTACAATTGCAACCTACAAGTTCATCTCTCAGCTGATAATCAGATTTTTTCTCCTCTATCACTGTCCTCAATATTAAATCAAAATAACCAATTTGGCACCTCAGTTTTGAATCATATGGGCCAGTCTAGGCATTCAATTTCTGTTACAACCATAAGTCTTTAACCCCAGTCCTTAAGCTCAGTCTTCAGTTATAATAGTAAGTCAAAACAAATTCCAGTCTGTAATGCAAGATATTTAGCATGAAACCTAAATGCTCATTCTCCAATCACAAACATCAATCCTCAGTTTGAATATCAGTTTCCTTTCTTAATCAGAATTCTCAATATCAATGAGAAACTCACATCTTAAAATAAAAAAAGTTAAACTGTACCCTGATTTTTAATTCTGTACCTCAGTGTTCAAGCCTCAATCTCAAACTACAACTTTTAATCATAACTACTAATCCTAAAGATCATTTTTGCCACATATTTCAGACCTTAACTTCAATTTTAATCCTCAAAATCATTTCACAGTCTTGAATCCAAAATCTCAAACTCAAACAATAATCACAATTCACTGATCACAAATATTAATTTTCAGTTTTCCCACAGTCCTCGCTAAGCTCAGTTTTTAAATATAATCTTTAATATCTGCTTTCAAGCCTGAATGCCAATCTTTTATCTCATTTGTCCATTAGACTCATCATGGGCAATATGCAATCAAGTACAATCATTAATCTCAGTACTCAGTCCTAAATCTCAATCATCCTGGCTTTTGGGGTTTTAAGCAGGAAATGTCAGAAACGTTACAACATGGCTAACTGACCCATGGCTATCAAGCAATCATAGTAGCATTGCTTTGTGATATTCTGATATTGGCTCTTCCTTTCATTGTGAAGCAGAATTCACAAATAGTTGGACTATTAACCCAACAGAGAAACAGTCTCAACTGTCAATCAAGTCTTCATTCTTACATTGCAGTATCAATCACAATCCTGATTCTTTATCTTCAAAGCCCTGAATCTTATATATGAATAAACAATTACCATCAAATGAAGTTATTAGTCAATTTTAATTCCATTTTGCAATTAGAATCCTGCATCTTTATTTGAACCTTAATCATCAAAGTTACAGTACTATAAATCTACCATGCCAACTCTCAGTCCTAATATTTACCATTAGCCATGTTTCTGTATATAGTGTGCATAAATTGAATAAATGTTATCACTGTAAGAGTAGAGCCATAGTTTCTTCACTATGACATTTATGTTTAGTTCCATGTATTTCAACGTTTGTTTAATATCATACATCTCAATACTGTTTTCTAGCATTGTTTACTGTAGCCTTTACTAGCTTTTTCTATTATATCGAATACTGTTACTTTCAGTGTGACTATTTCCCTGGCCTGTGTCTGAAAATAGTTGGTGTTGATCAATGCACTACCCTGGTAAATCAAGGTAAATAAATCCTCAATGTCAATAAAACTCCTCAAGTCATATCCTGTCTTTGATGCCAATAGTATCAATTATCAATAATATTATGAATCCTTAATCTTGGATTTCAGTATTTGATTTATCATGCTCCATATGCTCAATTATACTTAATGACTATCCAGAATCCATGATTTATTTTCAATGCTCCTGAACTTAAATTGTTAATCAGCAGTTCTCAATTTCCAATCTCAGTCTTTAAGCCTGAATTACAATTCCAAATTTAAGTCCCGAGTTCTAAATCTCAAGATTAGTTTGTAAAGTCAGTCATTTATCAGAAGTTTTAGAATCATGCTCAATCCTGTTTTTAATTTTAGTCATGTTTTTCAATCCTTTCTATCATTCTTCAACAGATAATCCTCAGCAGCTCAATAATAAGTCTCACAGTTCATTTTTTCATACTGCATTACCAATCTATTTTTTAATCTCAGCCTATGGCCTATTTCTATTAATAATCTTCAATTACTTCAGTCAATATTTCTGATATTCATCTTTCATGATGCATGAGTCCTCAATTTATCTTAATTCGCAAATTACTCTTACTTTGAAATTATTCATCCATGGTCTCTTCAATGCCAGTATGAATTCTTAAATCTAAATTGTCAATCATATCAGCTCATATTGTTACACCTCAAAAATGCCTATCATCTACAACAATCCTTAGTCTGAACCATGTTCCTGTCATTTATCATTTATTCTTAATGTGAAATATACATTAAAAGTCTCAGCTGAATTCCTTAATGCTTTGTCCTTATTCTCAATCTACATTCTCACTAGGAACATTCTCACTCTCAAGCCTTACTTTTCAGTCATGCTTGTCAATCTTTAGTATCAGTTATCCCTGCCAATTCCCTAACTTTTCAATATCTAACCTCAGAAATCACAGCATGAGTCTCAATCTTCAACAACACCCTTTAAACTCAAATAACTCTCATTTTAAGATTTGTCAAGCATAATCCTCAGTTTTCCCTCATTCCCACACCTCAAAAATGCCAATCATTCCTCATTCTTAATCTTCAGTCTCATTATGAGCATTGTCAAACTGAAGGTATCTTTTTAATTACAGTTGTCCATATTTAGTATCAATTATCACTGTCACTTTTTACACTAATATCTCAATATCAACCTCAGTTAAAAGTTCTGTATAAATATCAATCAATTTAACCCTTGAGCTTCAATCTTAATTTAGTATTGTACTAATTCTCAATCCATAAGTGAAATATTTCTCAATTCCTGTGTCAGTCCTCAAGCAGAGTGTACAACCTCAACATCTTAATCCTAAATTGTCATTTCTGCTCTGTTTAGTAGCAGTATTTCACTCTAAATTCTCAGTATCTAACCTCAATTAAAAATTGCAGTACCGATCTCTATTATTCCTTAAACGTATTTTAAATCTCAATATCTTGATTATAAATTGTCATTTCTGCTTTGTGAAGCAGTAAAATCAGTTATTGCTGTCAATTCTAACTTTAAGTTCTCAGTATCTAATCTCAATTAAAAATTGCAGCACTAATCTCAGTCTTCAACACCAATCGTTAAGCTCAATTAAGTAGCAGCATCAATTACCATCATCAGTTCTCACTCTAACTTCTCAATATCTTACCTCAATTAAAATTGCAGCATGAACCTCAGTCTTCAACACTAATCTTAAGCTCAATTTAAACCCTTGATCCTCAATTTTAATTAATTTAGTAATCTATTTATTCTCAATCCTCAAATGAAATTGTATGTCCCTAGCCTTAAGCAGCATTCTGCCGTCACCCAGAATGATGCCTCAATATAAACAGAAAATTATTGACTTTAACAATTGGCTTAGTTTCTGGTGTCATTCCAGGGGAATCCAGTACCTGCTAGCCTGGGAAGATATGATTGACAGACCACAATGCTTTGCAAGAGATGGCCTGCATCTGTCTCACCTGGGCTTCAGGCTTCTGGCAAAGGCTCTTGCCTCCCCTGTAGTGGCTTTTTTAGGAAAAGTGATGAGGTTAAAACTACCAACATAACAATTTCGACAAAACACAAATTAAAGGTCATAAATGCTAGGAGTCTAAACATAAAACTGCACTCATTGCAAGCATTCCTAACCCTGGAAAATTCTGACATCTGTGCAGTCACAGAAACCTGGTTCAAAGCTGTGGACAGCACCCCAGCCTTACCTGGTAACTCATCCTATCATACATTCAGACCCCAAACTGTGGGCAGTAAAGCCAAAGGAGGTGGAGTTTCAATATACATTAAAGACATACACACCTCCAGGCTGGACAAACAGTACGATGCACAGGAGACAGTCCAGGTGCAGTTAACCATTGACAAGACCCCTGTTCAAATCATAGCTAGCTACCGGCCCCCAAATCTGACTCAAGATGCCCAATCCACCTACTTGGACCTGTTCAAATCTATCAAGATTCAACCCTTTACCCTGATCCTGGGTGACTTTAACTTCCCAAACACAGACTGGAAGAAAAACTCATGCCAGACCACAAATGCCCAGAGATTCCTTGATTTTGTCAATGCAAATGCTTTGGAACAGCTAGTTGATACCCCCACAAAGGGTGATAATATCTTGGACTTGGTATTAACCAACATGAATAACCACTGCAGCACCCCTACAGTATCATCTTCCCTGGTAAGATCCGACCACAAAGTGGTCACTTTCGAAGTCATCATCTCCCCCAACCCCCCTCTAGCTAAGATCAGACATAAAAACTTCTCCAAAGCTAATTACAGCCTCCTGAGGGATGGTATAAACAGCTTCACAGCCCCCTCTGTAGGAACTGGTGCCAATATCCAAAATTATACCAAAGCACTATAAGAGCATTTATATAGATGCATGGAATCAGGCATACCCAACAGGACTAAATCATCCTCTGTAAGGAAGAGTAAACCTGTCTGGACATCTGTAATAAATAAACTCTATAACAAAAGGAAAAAATTGCTGTCCAAGACCAAGAAGGAGCAGGTGCCCAATTGGAAGCAATGTCTTCTTAGCCTGAACAGGCAAATAAGAGCACTAGTGAAATCCTCCAAAGCAAACCTCGAGTTCAAATTGGCCACATCTACTAGAGACAATCATAAGGCCTTCTTCACATATGTCCGCAACCTCAATGGAAGCACCCAGATCTGTTCAGAACTGATGATCAAGGACACCACATATACAAATGCCACTGATAAAGCAAACATGCTGGCTGACAAATTCAGCAAAAACGTTACACCTCTGTCCCCCATCAGTAAATCAGGACATCCCCAGGACCTGTCCCCTTCCCTTATATCTATGGAACAGGTCACCACCTCCATGGGACCCAATAACATCCCAGGCTGTATCCTATGTGAACTCAGGCAGGAACTTGCAGCACCACTAGGTGCCCTATTCAACCCAAGCCTGAGTACTGGCTTCATCCCAGCGGAGTGGAGGACAGCTGCTGTCATCCCTTTACACAAAGGGGGAGTGTCCGTCGATCCAGCAAATTATAGACCCATCAGCCTAACTAGCCTGACCTGCAAGGCCATGGCATGGATTATCATGGACCTCATCAATAAGGACATTGGCAACCTCCAAACACTTGATCCCACACAGTTTGGCTTTATCAAGGGGAGGTCATGTCTGCTAAATTTGGTTGACTTCTTTGAGACAATCACCAAATCATGGATGAGGGAAAGATGGTGGACACCACCTACCTTGACCTGGCCAAAGTCTTTGACACTTTTCCCCACTCTGGCATAATAGATAAACTTTCCCAACTAGGCATCAATCCATATGTTACCAGATGTATAGCAAACTGACTCTTTGATAGAACCCACATAGTCAAAATAGGAGAAGCCACCTCAAACAGTAGACCTGTAAAAAGTGGTGCCCAGGGTTCCATCTTGGGGCCTCTGATATTTCGGATATACTTTTCTGAGGTGCAGGCCAAAACCAGTGGGCTATGGCTGACCAAGTTTGCAGATGACTGCAAGCTGGGCACTGTCATCAATTCCCCTAGTGATGTGGAGATCCTCCAAGACGGTCTCACTCAGACAAATGACTGGTGCCAGAAACATGGGCTCAAGCTAAATGCCAAAAAATGCATCAACATCCCCTTTGGGGAGAGTGACGTCCAAACAAATTATCACATTAATAATGTCCTAAGCACTCAATCAGTCAAGAGGGATTTGGGCACCCAGGTTGATAGCAACCTGACTTTTGATCACCATGTTGCTTCCATTGTATGGAAAGCCTTCTACATGGCCCACCTCATAAGTAAGGGTATCTCATTCAGAGACAAGGAGGTCATAACATCCCTGTATTCTTCCCTTATAAGGCCCATTAGTGAGTACAACACCCCTTTCAGCATGTACTTGCAAAGCACATGCAGCAGCTGGAGGGACCACAGAGGTTCCTCACCAGGAGAATCCAGGGCCTCAAATATCTACCATACACAGAAGGTTAAAATCCCTATCTCTCTACTCAGTTTCATATAGACTCCACAGAGGTGACATCTGTCTGGCATACAAGGCATTCAACGGACCCCACCTTGATGGAACTGCTGCATATCTGCAAGTCAAGTTCCACTCGAGTAACCCACATGTGTGGCCTCAACCTGGTCTGTGACATCAACAAGACTAGTTGGCAGGACAGATTTGTGGTCCAGAGACTCCCCCATCTATGGAATAGACTCCCTCTCCACATCAAGCAGAGTACCTCTTTACCCCTTTTTAAGTGCAACCTGGATAACTGGATGGGAAACAGAAAATATACCCCTGGGATTCCACCCATGTCCCTGCTGGACATGAGCATTGGGTGCTGATTTGTCTAAACATGGGATAAACTCTTGGCTAGGCTTATAAGGGCATCAGGGCCAATAGCCTAGGAACCTCCTATGATACTAATGTCAATAATCAAACAGGATCCATAACCTCAATATTGTAATACTAAATTGCCATTTATGTTCTGTGGCCTTAATACCAATATTGATCTTTTAACCAAACACCATGCACAAGCCTCATTTCAGTTTGCAATGTAAATCCTCAGTCTCAATCTTCAATTCTCAGTCCTAATCTTTATTCCTCAAAATATTTAATCTCACTTATACACAAAATGGCAATTTCTACTGTCTACTTTTTGATCTTTGGCAATTAATTCTCCGTCTCAATACGCAATCATTTCAGCTGAATTACTAATATGAATCTTGAATCTCATTCAACTCTCAAGTTCCATACTTTAAAACACAAGCAACATTATCATACACCATTCTTAACCTCAAAGTAAATTTAATTGTAAATTCTCATTCACAATCCTTCATCTTGATCAACAAATGAAATCTCTAGTCTCAGTTTTGTCTTAAATTCATGCCTCAGTCTTAAACATAAAATCAGTCTCAGTCTTTAATTTCACTATTAAGCTTATTCTACAACTGCAATAATAATCTGTAGTCATAATCCTTAATGCTGAATCTCAATTTCCCACCTCAATCCACAATTCTGCTTCAATTGACATCAGCAAAATCATTCATCCATAACTGAAATTCATCAGTCTTAATCTCCAAATCTCAGTTACTATTAATCTTAATCAATTATTCTCAAGTTCCATACATTAATCCTCAAGCAGCATTGCTATACTTCATTCTTAATCCTCAACATATATTTGAGTTTGAATCCTCATATGAAATCCTCAGTCGCAAGCCACAAATTAAATCCTTATTCTCAATTCTGTCTTAATCCACATTCACAATCATTAAACTCAAACCTTAGAATTAAACATAAAATGAATCTCAATCTTTAATTTCACTATCAATCTTATTCCACCATTGTTATCATAATATGTTATTAATGTTGCATCTCAATCGTCAACTTCATTCTTCATACTGTTTCAGCAGTCATCAGCAAACTCAGTTCTCCATAATCAACATTCAGCATCAGTCTTGATCTCCAAAGATTCTACCATGGAAGTCTCTACTAATACTGCTTATTAGTAATTACAGTTACAAACTTTTTAATCAACGTATATAAAAAATTATAAAACCTATTCTACCCTTCCCTAATATCCACAGAACAAAGGTTCTTTCCAATTCCAATTACTTACTTCAAGTATCATCTTATTATAATCTGTTTGTATATCTCATTCCTTGGCCTAATGTCTGCTTATAAGGTCTTAAAGTCTCACAAGTCCAAGAATGCAACAATGATCAGAGCTCCTCTCAGACCTAATCTTCACCAATCAAACTTGTTGTGGTGTGAATCAAAGACACACAGTTTGATGGTAAGAATAAATGCAAAATGTACACCTGTTGTAAAATGAATGACAGAACAAAACAATGGCAATATAAAATTTGTTCATATCTTCATAGCCATATCAAATCTAGCAGTGAATTATGAGCAATAATATTAAAAGACCTCACCTACAAAAAGCACCTAGCTGCACACATTAGCCACAATAATGTATTTTAGTGTCTTGCCCTCAGCCCCATACAGAGCAACCCACTGCAACTCTCTCTACACATATACACACAAATGTTTTCACCAATTACAGCACCTTTAGTGACAGTATACATCAGATGTCTAATTGTAATCAAATTAATGAATAAATACATAAGTAATAGCCAAAGTAATATTCAGCTCACTGTGGTCAGATGCATACTGCACAACCATCCTACATGCACAGACACACTCACACTACAAACTTTGTTAGAAATGTACATACTGTATCTCTTTTCCTCTCACACAGTCTTAACATACATTGCGACTGGTAACAAGAATGACAATTGCCCCTGACACCAGGAGATTTTTGCAGAAATTGTAAGATTTCTTTGTACTGTAGTTAGCAGCAGTGTCAATACCTTGGTACTGAATGTGCTGTCTCATTGGCACTGGCAGACTACAAAACTGTTTTGATAAGTGTTTTGGTGTGTGTGTTCCTAAATATTGAAGTGAAGTCAAATGCACCAAGAGGCTCCTGATATCTGTATAAAGCAAATCTAACTGGGGAAACCATGGATGCATATCTCTGCAGTTCACAACCATATCTGCATACAGAATTGGAATGTAGAAATGTGATTGGCCATTTGAATTCACATGGTCTTATGTCATTGCAAACAAGCAAGTATGAAGACCGAAAGGCAATCAGTGCCACATCAAGAATGTGGGTAAACAAGAATTCACAATTTGTAAATTTATAAACTAATGCTGTTGGTTGTAAAGTATCAATCAGCATCTAAATTATACATGAATGATTAACCTCAAGTTCTGCCTACAAAGCCACAAAAGGCACAAGTGGTAGTGTTGTGATGGATGTAATGTAGCCTGCTTTTATCCAAATATTTTCTAGAAAAAATCAATACGGTATTAATTTTGGATAGATATATGTGCATACTGCATACTAAGGTACATTTATGCATTAGTTTGAGGTATGGATCTTTACCTGTACTTTAGAAAGAACACTTGGAAGACTGCATACTATTCCAGATGTATCAGGAACTCTCTTGATGAGTGCATTCTTATGGGCTACCCAGCAACTTGCATTTCATGTGCGTATACTTGCACAGGAAACAATGAGCTAGAGAAATAAACACTTGTATGGGAAAAACAACTGCAAGTTTTAGAAAAACTGGCTAGTCAAACACAGCACTATTTTATTTCCTACCATCTACTAATCTGGAAAATATTAATATTAATATTACCGCAGTGGTGTTACTGCAGTAGTGTTGTCGCCTCACAGTAAGACGCTGTCCGGTTCGATTCACAGCTAGAGCGTCTTCTGCGTGGAGACATGAGTGAATGGGCATACCTTCATTGAAGGTTGTGCGTCAGGGCTGGTTACTCGGCACGTAAAAATCAACTACCAATCATTAGTGGACCGGAGTTCCGCTGTGGCGACCCCTAACCGGGACAAGCTGAAAGACACAAACTAATCTGGAAAATACCCACTTATATATATTACATATAATGAAACAAAGAAACTTCAAATGTAACACATTCTTTGAGAGATTCCCCAAATGTAAATGCTGGTTCTGCTTCTCACGGTAGTTGGACAAAATGAATTGGACCTTTTCTATTAACAGACCATTTTATTTACAGTAACTTTTCATTTTTTCTTTGGACTGTGCCGCAGAATGGTTCATTTTATTTGAATCAGTGATCTAGCCTGGTGAACAAACTTCCAGTACTTTGGCTATAAGATCTATTAGTTACTTAACCCAAATGCTCAGTTTCAGAGCAAATTTGATGCACCTTTCAAAAACTGAAAGACTTAGATATATATATATATATATATATATATATATATATATATACATCTATTTATATTTATATATATATATATATATATATATATATATATATATATATATATAGGTCTAGTACTAAAGAGCGAATGGCCGTTTCACCAAATCTGAAATGCCCGGGCATACTTACGCGAAAGTGCTTTTCAACAAAGAAGCACTTTTGCGGAAGTATGCCTGGAGGTAGAGGAAGTTGTGGGGGAGTGACAGTTGTGGAGATCGTACTATGGTGCGGTTAAGGGAATTTTTCCCTTTTCTCCACTGTAGTGCGATCTCAGAGTGAGAATAATAAAGTAGGTGGGGTGTGGGGGGCACAGCCCCCCACATGGGGGGTGCAGGGGGGCTTGACCCACTGCATAAACGTTAATTTACTGTTTTTTTATTTTTTATTTTAACACACTTTAGAGAAAGCGCTTTTTCGGTGAAAAGCTCTTCCTCTGAAGTATGTTCGGTGATAATGGATTGGGACTTTGATCTTTCGATCAAAAGTCCTAGATCCATATATATATATATATATATATATATATATATATATATATATATATATATATATATATATATATATATATGTATATATATATATATATATATATATATACACATACATATAACTGATCTAAAAGATGGGTAGAGATAGTGTCCATACTCAAGTGCTTTTATGATTCATTTGTTACTACATCAAAGGCTGTTACTTTAAGGAACCATGCATAGCTCAATTCTAAGAGGACCCCTGAGGATGGTAAGGTTCAAATTCAGGATATGTCTGAAACAGGTAAGCTGCTCTTTGGTCAACTAACTGCACACTTACTTAAAACATTGCAAGGTACATGTAAAACTACAGAAACCCACCATTAGACATACCACAGTGACTAGTTCTATGTCCACAGAAATTAGTTTGCAAAAGACTATGCAGAAAGTCAGTATCTGTTCAGCAATCTCCTTACCATGAAAGCAGCAAACAGATGAAGCATCTTCTGGTCTCAATTTCCCAGATGCACATACCAGTCTCAGATTTTAAAACATTACCATCTTTCTATTTTACAAAGCACATTTTCCTTGTATTTGGATTCCTATCAACTTGTTAGCTAGAAAGTATGTCCTCAGTGAACATTTATCTAAAGGGAATGATAGCTAGATCATCCAAGCTATTAGCCTTTGAGTCTCCAGATTGGTGTGTATAAGTGACCCATTGTTTGGTCCCAAGAGGTTTATATACATAAGCAGCAGTGATATAAACTCTGTTCTTACCACACTCTGGAGAAAGAGCCAATGCCACCCTGTCCAAAAAGGTGGTATGGGTAGCATTTTGGTCCGTCATCATTTATTATCCATATTACCCTGAAAATATGATGGACTAGAAGAAAGTCACATAGACATATGTCTATGTATATATTTAAAAGTCGCCTATTCCCCAGCCCGCTGCAGTTGCTCTCTTAGTGCAAAGTTTGTAGAGTTGCTTGTTTTCTGAAGAAGCAAAGACACATTCTTCCTATGGACGAAATCCAGAAGTACATCTCTAGCTAACACCCATTCATGAGAGTCTGCCTATGTTCTACCAGAATATTTTCCTCAGAAGGGATGTAAGATGCCCTGTGGATTATGACCAACCCTTTGGCCAGGTAACACACCTCTAAAGCCAGCCTGCACAAGGAAGACATGTACTTTCCCTTTCTGCTAATATACATATTTGCTTTAGTGTTGCCTGTGAGGATATGCAAGATCCTTGGTTGACAAATAGGTTTGAAGGCTGACAGTTAAAATTACTGCCGTCATCTCCTTTACACTAATGTACACCCTCAAGAGCATTGCTCCAGTTCCCTGGATTCTCAGTTCCCCTGAGTGTGTCTCCACTCTTTGTCTCAGGAATCTGTGGTGACCCTCTGGATGCCTGGTCGTATCTTTAATTGAACCCCCAGGTTGAGGTTATCTGTTGCATCCACAATGTGAACTCTTTCTTGATGCAGAATAGAAAGGGGACTGGGATCAGCATGGTTAAGGCATACTGGGTCTTTTCGTTTCTTATTTAACAATGAATCTTCTCCATGTAAATCCTTGCTAGGGACCACCAGGAATTATGCATCACAATGTTCTGAGAAGCTCCCTTACTGTAATTTTAATTTGTTACACCATGGAGCAGAAAAATGTTGTCAGGAATAACACCTTCAACAGAAAATGTCCTCTGGTTCAGACTGTCCTGTGAGGCTCCCAGAAACAGGATCCTTAATTGTGAGCAAAAGATGGGATTCTGACAGGTTCAGGGAGGGAAAGAAAGAGGGAGACCTACTTTTCTGAAGAGGAAAGAATTCACTATAGAGATGACTTTGTCTCCGCCAGGGTTAGTGCCTGATTCAGGCAACTGACCAGGCAAGGATAGATGTACCTCTCTTAAGATTTGCACAATGCAATTATTGGAGCCTGGCACTCTGTGACCATCTTGGGTACAATTTGTAAATCAAAGGCAGGGAAATAAACTGGAAGTGGGAACTCCCACCTTAGAATCTGATGCACTGTCTGCCCTCCATGTGTATGGGGGGGTAGGCATTTTTCAGATCCAGGTAACCATGAAGGCTTGAAAAAAAGGAGAAGTAATATTGCTTGCAAGGTTAAGATTTTGAACTTTGGAATTTTTCTGAGTGTGTTTACAACTGGGCAGTGAACGGTCTTTTGGGGGACTAGAATCAGTCCAGCAGAATTCCTTATTTTGGTACTACTTCTATTGCTCCCTGCCAAAGAAAGTCTTGTAATAGAATGTTAACCAAGTGTCTTTTTTTTTCTCTGGGTATGTGTAGAATGCTTGAGATGCATTGTCTTTTTATGAGCTTGAGTCTGTACTCTCTTTTTAGTACCTTTATTTAATTATCGTGTAAGATATAAGCAACATACATTTATATAAAATAAAACAAATCATATTAATATATTCCTAGTTACAAACATTATATATCACATTTTTTGCATAACTTTCATTGATCCATCATTACATAAATTGCTCAATTCCTGTCTTATCTTAAATCTCACATCTCAGGACATTATTCTACATGTATTGTTTCTACAAAATCATTTTTTTTCTATGTAATTTGCTTCTACCCTTTTCGAAAGATCTCAATTCCAGTTCTTTTATATATGTTACAATATTCAGTACTTCAAATACAGTTGGTTTAGACTTCAGTTTCCATTTTCTAGTAATTGCTTTATTGGCAGACACCAGAATTAAACTTAGCAAGGCCTTACTATGTTTAGGCAATTCAGATCTTGTATTCTGGCTTAAAAATAAAACTTCCTTAGTTGTACTTATTTGTTAACCCAACATTTCTGGCAGAGTACTCTGTAAAGAATTTTTGAAGTGTGCCAAATTATTACACTCCCAAAACATATGTTCCCGGTTACCTTTTTCTTCCCCAGCACACTTACATTTGTCATCTACCTGAGGAAAAATTCTTTTGATTCTGCTTTGGGTATAAAAATACCTATGCAAGCACTTCAGAGCAAAAAATCCCAAATCTTCTAGACTTTGTTGCATACCTGGGAGGCATACATATGTCCTCCCATTATTTCTTTGTGAATTGCTTATCCAGACTCTCTTCCCAGTCTTTTCTAACCACCTCTGACTGATTCCTATAGATATTGTGCAGTATTTTATATGCCTTACTAATTATCCATTTTTTAACAGTAGCAGCAGCAGTAGTTGCCATTCTAGATTCAACTAAAATCTCTACCAGAGCAGGTCTTCCACTTAGGATTCCCTTGTCCCTTTTTCTTTGGCTGTATTCTATCATTTCCTTAAAGGGAAGGCAGTCTCTACTCTGCAGTCCAAATATCTTCTTTGCATCTTCCCATTCTATTACCTTTCCTTCTATAGTTATTTGTTTCCTGTATTTTGGTTCCTTTGCCAGTTTTTTCCAATAAATTCCAGCCTACATTTGCCTATTCGCTGTAGTCCTAATTGTAGTCATTCCCATCAGCAAAATCTCCTTTCTCCATTCTTGTGTTGGCTTAGTTCTTAGAATACATTCTGCTACTTTATGAATATAATATTGTTTCTCCCTTTTAATTTCTCTAAATCTTTTGGGTTTCTAATACCATGATGGGAATGGACCCCATTCCTAAGTCAAAGTATGATTAAAGATCATGAAATTAGCATTGTTTCAATCTTTGCTGCCAGCTTGAAGTGCTCTTTGCAGCACCTGCAATGTGCCCAGTAATGACTCCTTCTGCAATTCATGGGTCTATATCAGATTGTCGAAAGTTTACTATTTCGAATCACTAAAGATCGAACTTTAGTGATCGAAGTAGTAAAACCTCAAACTCCTAAAAAAAAATTTTGAAACAAAAAAAAAAAAAGGGTGTAAGCAGGGGGGCAGGCCCCCCTGCAACCCCCACACCCCCTACTACTTAAATATACCAAGTCCGAGATCGTGCTACAGTGTAGGAAACAGAAATCGTCTGTTTCTGCACTGTATTGCACTGAAGTGCGATCTTAGAGTTGGTATATTTAAGTAGCGGGGGGTGGGGGCTTGCCCCCATGCTTAAAGCAGTTACTGTTGTTTTTCTTCTTTTTTTTTTTTTTTATTGGATATTTGATGTTTCAGAACTTCGATCATATGGGGTCGACCATATGGTGTTCGAAGTTCTGAAACTTCGATTATCTGATATAGACCCGCAATTCGTACAGAGTTACATGTATTGGTAGCATATCAAATTACGATTGTAGATTCTTTTTATAAGACCCATTGCTCGTACTACTATTGGAACTGTCTGGGTATCTTTCTTCCACATTGCTCTTGTTTCTGCCTGCAAATCCTGATATTTTATGACTTTGTGTCTTTCTGTACGCAAGACACTGTAGTCACTGGGTGTGGCGATTTCAATAATCAATGCTAATTTTGTCTTCTTTTTATGGACCACTATATCCGGTGTTTTAGCATCTATCTTTTGAAATGTTGGTAATGGATGATTCCATGTAATGTAGACTTCATCATTTTCTATAATGCTATGTGTCTCGTTTCCACTGCTTTTCAGCCACTTCAGTACCATAATGTTTGCACAATTCCCAGTGAAACATTCTTGCCACATCATTATGCTTTTCGGTGTGCAGTCCTTCTGCCATTAGTATGTCACAACCAGCAACGAGGTGTGCAACTGTTTTCAATTCTGTTTTACAAAACCTACATTTGTTTGTTTCACCCACATGTTCAATGGACTTTGTAAACCAATGTGTATATAGACCACTATCTTAGGCTGTGAATATTAAACTGTCATCTCTTGGTTTGAATTTGCCTCTCCTTAACCATTCCCACATTCGATCCTGATCAACATGAGGTTCTTCCAGAAGTTTTCTATACTTGCAACTATATTTACGCATTTTCCATATTTCTTGCCTTCTCATCTGGTCCTTTACCTTATATTCTTTCTTTTGTTTTTCGGAATATTCAGTTGCTGCCGGATTTTTATCTACTTGTGGTTTGATTTCCATTCCTGCTTGACGCTGATATGCTTCTGCTAGACTAAGCAGGGAAGTCATCTTACATTTATTCTCATGTTTCAAAACTTTCACTAACTTTGGGTCTTATGAGGTCAGTAGATATGTGTGCAGTCCCATGACTGAAGATCTATACATGTAATCAATTTCAAGGAGGCCCATACCTCCTTTGGAATGGGGAATATATTATCTTGGTATGCACTGATTTTTACAAATCATTTGGTGAGCATGAAGCATCTTTCTTCTTTTCCTGTCTAATCTATCCAACACATTTTGGGGCCAGACAATCACTCCAAAACTGTAAGGACAGGAAGAGCAAATTGATTTACACCTTGGATTTTGTTCCTAGATATCAATGCTGTTTTTAGGATTAATTTAAGTCTTCTAAAGTATTCCTTATTAAGTTTTAATTGCATTTATTCTTGTTTTATTGTTGATCCTTCATCAGTTACCAAGTATTTATACACTCCCTCTTGCTCTAGTTCTTTTTATCACATTCCTGTCCCAAACTGATGTTTTCTTGGTGCAACAGTTTTCCTGCTTTAAAGGTTGTTTTTGCACATTTATAAAGACCAAGTGACATTCTTATATCATCTGAAAAAGTTTTGACAGCTTGCAGTTGTGCTTTCAGTTCCTCATCTGATGAGCTATACAGTTTTAAATCATCGGCAAAGAGAAGATGAGAAGTCTTTACACTTTGTTTCTAGGAGCCTAATTATAGCCATGGCCTAATCTGTTATTTAGACAGCTTAATGGGTTAAGGGCAAGACAGAATGGCAGTGGTGACAGAGAGTCACCCTGGAATATCTGCCTTTTTAATTTTTATCCCTGAAAAAATAATTTGTCCTTTATCATGGCTGAATTTCAAGGCGGTCTGTCATTGTTTCATGGTCACTGTAATGAAGTCGATCAGTGTAGGGTGTATCTTATACGTTTTTAAGCACTCTTTTTGTCCATGAATATGGGATACTATCACATGCTTTTTTGTAGTCAGTCCATGCCATACTTAGATTCTTCCCCTTTTTCAGTTCTCCACTATGCCATTATTTAACAACAAATGATCCTTTGTTCCATATGATTTTCTTTTATTGCCCTTTTGTTCTATTGCCATCATTGAGTTTTCTTCTAAATGACTATAAACTCTGCATCAATTCCAGTATATAGTTTATATATTGTTGGAAGGCAAGTTATTGGTCTTTAATTTTTGGGTAGCTTGCAGGTTCACTC
Organism: Protopterus annectens; assembly: GCF_019279795.1. NCBI lineage: Eukaryota > Metazoa > Chordata > Ceratodontiformes > Protopteridae > Protopterus > Protopterus annectens. The sequence continues at coordinate 305,320,432 of NC_056733.1, read as the reverse complement.
AAGTTGGAGCATTGTTTTTCCTGTTGTTAGCCAGGTTGGTGTCTGTTTGGGGTGTGTATATAAATAGTTCTTACTCATGGCTAAATCTTCATGCAAAGATGTTAATATTGTTAACCAGAAGTTAGATACTGCATCTGGGCCTGGGGTTTTTCAGTTAGAGGCTTTTCTTAACTGTGTTTCAATCTCTCTGGCGGTTACTTTGTCCCATTTCATATCCTGTACCTTTAAACTTTTTTCTTTCTTTTACTTTTTCTATCCATTAAGCATCCTTGTTATGTTCTACGGGACCTTCATAAATACTTCTCCAAAATGTATCTATTTCTTCTTTTTTTATTGGTCTTTCAGTCCCTTTTGCCTTGCTTCCCAATTCTCTAGACAACTTTTTGGGGTCATTAATAAATTGCTTATTTTGTACTGTTCCTTTTCATTTATCTGTGTATCTTCTAAGTTTTTCCATCTGTGCTGAGATTTTTTTGTTTATTTGCGATACTGCATGACAGATCCTGATATGTTCTAATACTTTGCATTGCTTTTATCATGTTTTTCTATCTTGTTGATCTGTTCCCTCTTCTATCAGTGACACTTCTTGTCTTAATTGCTTTATAGTTTTTTCTATTTGATACTTCCATGATGGTATTTGATTTCTCACCTTCCTTTCCCTCACAGCCCTGTGTTCTTGTGGTAAAACATTGATCAATTATTAATTAAATTGCACAGTAATATATCCTGTTCACTTCTGTTATATTGCATGGATCTCTATGAACAGTCCTAATTGCTGTATTCATTTGTTTTATCAAACTTCTGACTTTTTGGGTTTTATTGACCTTCTGCAGTCTATTTCTTTCATTGATCTTTATATATCTGTCTATCTCTATTAAATCAAGCAACTCTTCTCTTACCTCATTTTCTTCTAACCTGAAGGCACATTGTTTTCCATAATCTTTATTAGTTTTAATTAATACAAAATGTAAATTGAAGATCCAAGATCAACAGTTTAACTCAAAGTTACAATTGAGAGGTAAAGACATTAATTGCAGAAACAAAAAAAAAAAACTTACATAACAAATTGAACAACAAACAACTATATGCACTCTTATTTACATTGGTGCCATTTACCTGACAAAATGTATTCTTACTATTACTTCAGCATAAGAAAAACAAAAAAAAAAAAAAGATTTATAAATAGGGGCAAGAAGTATCTATGGACCCTAAAAACAATCATTTAAATCCACCAATAAAAGTTGGTAAATAAGGATATCTAAGATCAAATGGAAAGGTCTAGATTAACATTAATAGAAGTTGAGGAGTTATTGTAAGATACGATTCAATAGTAAATTCCAATATTCAATGAAATGTGAATAAGATTTTCGATTAAACATAAAAAATTTGTGAGCTGTTAGCTGTTTAATTGCCATTTGTCTAAACCCATCCCATGAAAGAGATGTTTTAGCTAATCAATTTAGTGTAATATACAGTTTAATTAGGATAAATAATGTGATCAGAATATGGGTTTGCAACTTAGTCAGACCAGGTGGAGCTATGTGTAACAGTAAATTCCCACGAGAGGGTGGATTTTTCATATCCCATCCTTTGCAGTTTAACTTTTACTGAATTCCAGAGCTTATAGCCACACTTGCTACTCCAGAATATATAGAGGAGATTACCTCTTTGAGACTCACAATAAGGACAAAAAGGGGAGATTGAACAGTTAAATGTATGTAGAATGGAAAGGGTGAGATATGCATTGTTAATAATCATAAATGGTGTATAGCAGAGTTTCTTAAAAGGAATTAGCTTAGAAGTTAATTGTATGGATTGTTTTATTTGGTTTACAGAAACTGATGGGTTGACCTTGGTCCAATATTTTGCAAAAAGGATATTGTTCTGGTATTTAAGTGACACAATTAATTTATATGTACTTGAAATCATTTTTTTCTTCATTAACATTAATTTCCAGAGGGTTTTGCAAACATCTATGTCTTTATCATCTAAGCTATTGTTAGATATGTATCTAGAACACATTTCTTTGATCTGTCTTAAAAAAGAAGTTATGTACTCACCATAATGTTCCATCTGAGTAGTTGTACTTCATTTGTCTTCAACCTGTGGGAATTCAGATCTGGATCGGATCCAAGATGGCCGCATCACCAGCATCTGATTCGAGCTCCAAGCTCCTTCCCCTACCCATAATGTCCCTCCATCTCCTTCCTTCCCTCAGATCGAGTTTGCTGAATCAGAAACATAAGCCCGACCCAAGAAACTTACCACTAAAGGTTCAGATAATCTAGACCAAGCATAAGCAGGAGAGCCACAAGTGTACACTTCTCCTGAATATCAAAATAGGACAATCGTAGCAAGGTTAGGGGGAAGGAGGGAGGGATGGTTGAGGACAAATGAAGTACAACTACTCAGATGGAACATTATGGTGAGTACATACTTCTTTATCTGAAGTAGTTCACTTCATTTGATCTTCAACCTGTGGGACAGAGTCCTCAGCTACCTTTATCTGGGTGGCCCTCATGGAAGGATATTATGGAGCACCGCGGAGCCAAAGGATGCTCTACCCCTAGATACCAAGTCCAATTTGTAATGTGAAATAAAAGTATGAGATGAGGGCTAAGTAGCTGCTGAACAAATGTCATCCAGTGACACTCTAGACCAGAAAGCCATCGAAGTTAATCAGGCCCAGCGGGGAGATGCCATTGTTAGAATATGCCCAGAGGATGCATTGGGAAATCCATCTATCAATGGCAACTTTGGAAACTGGTTTGCCTAAAAAGGGTCTTGAATAGTATCCAAACAGTTGGTCTGATTTACAGAAGGGTTTCGTTCTGTGTAGGTAAAACCTCAATTGCCTATGTACATCCAACAAATGCAACTTGTATTTACCTCTGTTTTGGAAATTTGGAAAGAAAACAGGAAGATTGATGGTTTGATTAATATTGTTCTCAGAAGCCACTTTCGGAAAGAAGGAAGGATTCATAAGCAGGGAACACTGTCCTTATGAAAAACCATATAAGAAACTTTAATGGATAAGGCTTGAAGTTCCGATACCCTCCTGGCCAAAGTAATGGCCACCAAAAAAGCCATTTTCCAAGAAAGGAATTGTAAGCCTACTGACACTGCTGGTTCAAAGGGAGGGGAAACTAGGGTTTGTAGGATAAAGGTGAGGTCCTAAGGCAGCATTGGATCTTTCACTGGCAGCCATAACATAAAAGTTCCTTTAAGAAAGGTCTTACAGACAAAGCTAAGGAAGCCATGTTTTCACCCACATGGAAGTTAGAAATGACAGCCAATTGAACTCTAACAGTAGAAGAACTCACACCCTGCTGAAAAATACCAGACAAAAATTCCAGAATGGCCAGAACTGGAGCTGAAAAGGGGGTCTAGATTCCATTGAGAGGCCCAAATAGAGAAACATTTCCATTTAATACGGTATATCTTTCTGGTAGAAGATTTATGGGCTGCCACCAGAATGGCTTTAACAGGAGAGGATAAAATGGAATTCCTAATCATTACTGGAACTGGAGCATCGAAGTTGTGAGTTTCAGACTGTCCAGGTCTGGGTGAGGAACTCCTGAGGGGTGAGAAATAAGATCTGGAACCGGATCCAAGATCCATGGAGGAACTGCTAGATGAGACCATAGAGAGGGGAACCAGACATGACAAGGCCAGAATGGGGAGATGAGGATTACTTTGCCCCACAGCCTGCAAGCTTTCTGAAGAAACTTCGGAATGAGCGGCAACGGAGAGTAAACATAAAGGAGAACAGGAGGCCAAGCATGAACAAGTGCATCTCTGGGGGCTTCCCCCTGAGGAGGGTACAGAGCGAAGAACTTGCTGCACTTTGCTTTGGAAGGAGATGCAAAGAGATTGCAGCAAGGCCAGCCCCACTTGAGGAAGATCTGTTCTGCTACTGATGGATTCAGAAACCACTCGTAAGGCATCAGAATAGTACTGTTAAGCCTGTCCACTAGGATGTTGGACCATCCCAGAATGTGCATTGCCACCAGAAAGCAGCCGGTGGAAACCGCCCATTCCCACACTCTCATGGCTTCTCAACAAAGGGGGGTAAGATCTGGTTCTTCCCTGCTTGTTGATATACCAGACCACTGACATGTTGTCCAACTGGATGGCAATAGTAATTAGAGGAAGATGGGCATGAAGGGCTTGCAACACTAAATGAACCTCCCTCATCGCCAGAACACTGATATGCAAGTTGGTCTTAGAAGGGGGCCACGTGCCTTGGACTGTCCTTCCCAAACAATGCTCCCCCACCCTAGCTGGGAGGCATCCATTGTCACTGTGGTGGTGGGAAAGGATGGAAGAAACGGACGTCCCTGGACAAGTTCCAGAGAAAGAGTCCACCAGAGATGTGACTCCCTGCAGGCCCGGGATATGTGTATCTGATGGGACAAGGTTAAGTCCAGAAGGGACCACTGAACTGCTAACATTCACTGGAGAACCCTCATGTCAAGACATGTAAAGGGTAGAAGATTGATAGTGGTTACCATGGAACCCAGGACTCACAACAGAACTGTTTCCGCTGATGGGCAGTGAGAATGAAGAAAGTATGATACGTGAAGTTTAAAATTGTTTTCCCTTTCTGGGGTGTGAGGTAGACTTTCATTTGTGTGGTGTCTAGCTGAACTCCAATGAAGTGTAAGCTCTGTAGTGCAGCCAACGATGACTTGCTATGCTGATTGCAATCCCAGTCTGTTTGCTAGAAGAAGGAAGTAAACCCTGGTCTGGCATACTAGATGCTTGGTAGGGGCTGCAAGGAGCCAATCGTCCAGGTAGGGGAAAACCTGGATTCCCTGAAGCCTCAGGTGGACTGCTACCACCGCCATGACTTTGGGGAACACCCTGTGGACTGTGGTGAAACAAAAGGGTAGGGCCCTGAATTGATGATGATTGTCCCCCAGCCAGAAGCGAAGAAACCTGCTGGAGTGGCTGTTCATTTTGATGTAATAGTATGCATCCTGGAGGTCGATCAAGCACATCCAATCTTCTGCCTGCAGGTAGGGCAGAATGGACTGAAGCGTGACCATCTGGAATTTCTCTTTGGCTACTGACAGATTCAGAATGGATAGATCCAGAATGGGTCTTAGGTCCCCCGTTTTCTTTGGCACTCAAAAGAACCTGGAATAGATGCCCAATCCAGATTGATCTGGGGGGACGGGTTGGATGACTCATTTTTTAGCAGCTTTTTTATCTCTAGTGCTGCTTCCTCCCTCTATGCGGGTGGAACATCTGGGAGGAGTTTTGGTTGGTGGGTGGTGTTATGAATGGGATGGAATAGCCTCTAGATATGATTTTTAATACCTAACGGTCTGTTGTAATGGACTCCCACTCCGTTGGGTGTAACAAAAGATAGCCCCCGGCTGCCTCCAGAGATGATCAGCCGGGCAACCCCTCAGGGTTGCTGCGCTGGTCTGTTCAAGAATGGTTCTCGAGACCCAAAGTTTTTCAGACCCCTCTGCCTCTGGGCCAGCGTCTGTCATAACCCCTCTGCCTCTGGAGGAAGAAGAGTCCTGAGTGTCCCAGGAAAACTGAGATTTCCAGAACCACATCTTTTTTGCCCCTCGATTACTTGAGAAGGATCTCTGACGGGCAGAGAAGCGGATCCCAACGGCAGACAGTGTCTTTCAGTCCTTCTCCCTCTGGACTTGAGTCTCACACATGGACTTCCCAAACAGGGAAGAGCCATCATAGGGAGCATTCACAAAGGATGCCTTAAAAGGTTCAGAGAATTGACATAGCCAAAGCCAGGCGTGTCATCTTATGGCAATGCCGGACCCGGCTGCACTAGCAGCCCCTTCCATGGCATGGGAAAGGAGATGCATGGACATATTCCCAACCACTTTGAGAGTGGCTATGCATGCAGAGAACATTTTCATGCTCTCTGCTGACGTGGGCTCTGGGAGCAACTCAGCAGCCTCCTTGACCAAGTCTCACTGAAGTCGAATAACATGCGCCATATAGTTCAGCGCCCTTATGGAAAAGGTGGCTGAAGCATAAACTCGCTTCCCCAGATGATCCATCTACCGCGACACTTGGTTAGGAGGATGGACTGAAGAGCTCTCCTGAGTGAGGTCTTTCTTGGTGGCAGCTGCCACCACCATAGCATCTATTGGGGACCCCTTAATCCAGCTGACTCTGTCCTGTGGAGGGCTAAGGACTTTATCCGGTCTTTTCGGAATTGGCTCCACAGTGTCTGGTTCTGTCTATGCCCTAGATGTAATAAGGTCCACCAGTGGATCGGTGGGGGGAGACACCCAGGAGGTAGATGGGCCCATTCCGAATGCCTTCAGGAAGACAGACTCATCCAAGGTCGGTTTTTGGGAGGACCACCCCCTCTTTGGCATAGTATTTCCATGATGTCTCCAATGGAGACATCCTTGGGGGGTGACCTGGGGGAACCTTCCCCTTCTTCCTAGTCATCTGTAAGGGACTCTGGGGAGGAGTCCAAGTGCCTCCTTTTACACGTGCATTTGAGAGGGACCTCCTCAGTGGCACTCTCTGCGGGGGACTCGCAAACTGGGGGTTGCTCCCCAATGGGTGATCCCTGGGGCACATCAAGCACAGGCTGTCCCTGAGATGACAGGATGGTTGGAGCCATACTCAGAACAGAGGAAGTTGGGACAGATTCTGAAGAGGAGATGTTCAGAGGCCCGGACCCTCTCCACCACATTGAAAGCCGAGGGAGAGCAAACATCCTGGGAAACAAACAATGGAGTTGCTCTCCTCGGATCCAATGGGAGAGTCGGAGCTGAGCCCACCGGTGCAGAGATGCCAAGGGGAAGGCTGCACTCCAACAAACTCAGAGCCGACAGCAGCCCCTCGGAACTGACGCTGAGGCTACGGCTCCGAGAGCTCAGATCTGATCTGATCTGGTCGGATCTGACCAACTCAAGGCCATGGTAGGTGTCAAGGTACTAGGTACCGTCGGTGCCGGCCCTCTGACTCCGAGAACTCTCAGATCCAAGGACTCTAAAACCAAGGACCGGATTGGAGAAGGAGAAATGGGGGTGAAGAAGGGCTGAGAACTCCCAACTCTGGAGGGAGAGGGGGCTGGCAAGATCTCCATCTGGATCTGGGTGCAGATAAACTTCCGCATCATCCTGTCTATCTCTGATTTTCTTAGACTGTGGGTGGAATGGGAAGATGAAGCCACCGACACCGGTCGGGAGTGCCAGTGAAGGGAGGCTCTCGAAGGAGGTCGAGACACCATTGGCTCTGTGGAAAACCTCAGAGAATGAAGTTGAGGGGTGTTGGGCCAGAGAGGAGTTTTTGCCTTACATGGAGGCCCCAACTGCGCAGAGCAGTCAGGGGACTGCTTTCTCGGCCTATCTTTGTGCCTCCTGTCAGAATTCAAAGGCCTAGAGATGGTGTTTGAGCCCCTGAGGCCTTGGGAAGGAGAAGACATGGTAGCAGCCTCTACCATGGAAGATGAAGCAGGGACAGCCATCCCCAATGCTAAGAGGCCTTTCATGATTAACTTAGCCCTCTGGTCTTTGAGGGCTCTGAGATTAAAACCTGCATAAATTGCACAGGCAGTATGAAGATGAGCTGCATCTAAACAAATGGCAATGCTCAGATCTGCTCTGAACTACATCAGAATGGCATTAAATATACTGATGCCAAGGATATTGCCAATATCCTGGCAGATCAATTTAGTGCCAACTTCACTCCCTCTCACCCCCTAAAGGGCCCATCTCAATACCAGAAGATTGCCAAATTCCAGTAATCACAGCCACACAGGTAGAAATTGCACTCTTCAAAGCTAAGAATACAGCATCCATGGGACCAGATGACATCCTAGGCTGTGTACTACATGAACTACAAAATGAACTGGCACCTCACCTAAGTGTAATTTTTAATCATAGCCTCACCTCAGGCTTCGTGCCCACTGAGTGGTGCACAGCTACAGTTATCCCACTCCACAAGGAGGGATTCACCTTGGATCCCGGGAACTACCTTCCCATCAGTCTGACGAGGCTGATCTGCAAGGGCATAGAATGCATTATCATGGAACTTATAAACAAAGACATGGCAACCTTCAAACACTGGACCCCACCCAGTTTGGGTTCATGAAGGACCGATCTTGTCTCCTGAACCTGACTGACTTCTTCGAATCAGTCTCCAAGAGCTGTGGATGAGGGTAAGGCGGTCCACACAGCCTATCTGGACCTCGCCAAGGCCTTCGACATCATCCCCCACTCTGGAATCATAAATAAACTTACTAAGCTGGGAATAAATCCCTACATCAGTCGATGGGTTGCCAACTGGCTTACTGACAGAACCCAGACTGTAAAAGTAGCCAACTCCAAATCCAGCTCCAGACAAGTGACAAGTGGAGCACCTCAGGGTTCACTCCTGGGACCACTCTTGTTTGGCATCTACTTCTCTGAAGTACAGGCCAACACTAAGGGACTCTGGCTAACAAAACTCACATATGACTGCAAACTGGGAGCCATTATTGAATCCCCAAATGATGTGGATATTCTACAAAAGGGCCTTACAGAAACAAATGCTTGGTGCCAGAGCCATGGGCTCAAGCTTAATGCCAAGAAATGTATAGTTATCCCCTTTGGGAAAAACCATGTATCCATGAATTACCACATAGGTGGCAGTACACTAAACTCCGAAAGTGTGATGAGAGACTTAGGGACACAGGTGGACAGTCACCTAGTCTCACCTTAGATAACCACATCAGTCAGAAAATCCTTCTGTGTGGCACACCTCATCACAAAGGGCTTTTCATCCAGGAAAAAGAAGGTCATTGTCCCACTGTACTCAACCCTCATTAGACCCATTATAGAGTATAACACCCCATTTGGTATGTACCTCATAAGACATCTGCAACAGCTGGAAAGGCCACAGAAATACCTCACTAAAAGAATCACAGGCCTAAAGCAGATGCCATATGCTGACCATCTAAAAAAAAACTCCAGCTATACTCAGTGGCATATCGTCTACTCAGAGGTGCTCTCTGCTTAACATACAAGGCCATGTCAAACCCTGAGCTGTTGGACATGCTCCACTTAAAGAAATCCCAATCCCTCAGAGTCACACGCTCCAGGGATCTAAACGTTGTCATCACAATGAACAAAACATGCTGGAGGGATAGGTTCCTGACCCAGAGACTCCCCATACTCTGGAATAGATTGGTCATACATGTCAATCAGAGCACCTTCTTGGCCCTCTTCAAAAGGAACCTAGATGATTGGATGGGAGATAGGAAATTCACCCCGGGGATCATGTCAGTCGTTCTGCTAGACAGGGGTCCAAGGAAGTAAATATTGTGGGAAGAAATATCCAGGGAATTGTTATGGCTAGGCTTGTATAGGCCCTAGGGCCGATAGCTTAGTACCAACCTATGAACCTATAAACATATTCATATTCCCCTGATTGCCAAATTTGTCAAAACATGACAATATTACAAGTTCCTGTGAAGGGATTTTCCTCACGGTCATCTGGTTAGTAGTTGCATACATGGCTAGTAGTTGCATACACATGTTCAACATGACTATATACACAGGTACCATGTAAACAAGTACCAAGGTAGGTCTGATGCATCTTGATGATGGCAAATATGAGAGTGTTCTCGTTGATAAGCCCCACCCATACCTCTCAAGATTATGCAGGAAATGGCCTATAATGCAACACATGTAGAAATATAGTAGCTATGAATTCAACCTAATGAAGAGAAGCTTTTCTTGTCTAGACCCATCAAGGGGGAGGGGCACTTCAGAACATTCTAGATATTTGTGAATGTTTGTGTGTGCCAAGCCGCACACCATGGCATTGTGCAAAAAAGATGCAGTGGCAGGTAAACATCTTGTCAGGCGTTCCATAGCATTTGTACCAATAGCAGAAAGACAGTGTGGACAGTCTGGAGAGGAACATGCAACAGTACCACATCTGAAGCAAAGGCAGGTGCAGTATACTGCAGCACTGACACAAGCAGCATTTGGCTCTAAGCTATGACTCAGGCAAAAGAGACTAAAACACATGCATTACCACCAAAGGCTATGCAAGGTAGTACATGGGACTAGTCATGCGGCACATCTGACATCACTACACAAGTACAGGTGGGGGTGACCAGGGCACAGTTATCTGCACAGGTAGGGTGAGCAAAGTGACACCTACGACACTATGAAATGGGGAAGGATCATAGGAGATGAAAACAGTAATTAAGTACTCTGGCAGGTTGTGGAGAATCAGGGAATCACATGCTCCATTGCTGGGGTCAAGCTGCCAAGATGCGACTGCCTGCAGTATTCTTGATGTTGGGTTGCATTGTCGATGCTTTATGCATATACTTAACTTAGACCGCATCTAAGTCTAACATTACATTTTTTTCTCGGAGAACTCCCTTTTCTCCATGGTAAGGCAATCGCAGGGTTAGTATAGGTAAGATGGGAGTGGGGTTGGTCACGTATGAAATCATCTTTAAAGGAGAATGGTGATGTTTGACATTTGCTGTTTTCCTGCAATTTACTTATTTATTTTGGTAATTCTGGGATTTGCACATATCATTCTAAGAATCACACTAGGGATCCCTTTGGAATCCTATATCCCTTGTAGGAGGTCCTTCACAAGAATTTCACTGTATAGGGCTGACATGCCCCACAGCCCTAGACACGCAGTGCACTTCCATGATAGAGTCATCCATCCATCATGACAACTGCCTCACTGTTTCTGACATCCACAACAGAGTACATCATCAAGTGGAACTCCTTCCTAAACTCTGCACTGTTCAAAATCTTCAGTTTTTCCTGAAAATTCTATATTCTGCACCTATATGCTACAGAGCAGTGTTGCTCAGAATGTCAGTAATGCTTACCATGCTAATAAGGGACAATTGCCATGATGGCTATGTTAATGAACCTAAATGGCACCAGTGTGAGTTATTGCTGTGCATTTCCACTACCACAAAGCATATGACTAGTATGCTTGAGCATAATCAAAGAAGAAGATAATTTTAAACCTAATGGATCACACCCTTTAGGCGAATGCCCATTAAGAAGATGCGAAAGAATCAGGAATCGGAACAACATGAACAACCAATGGGAAAGGAGAAAAGGGAACAGACCCCCTTTCAGGATACTATCCAAGCCATCAATTCAGAACCAATCCCACAATCACAACCAATCATGGTCAAACAGGAACCGAAGGAACTAATGAATGAAAACATCATTGTGACTGAGAGGGTCAATTATACTCAATAAACAAAAGGGCAAAGGTAGAAAAAGTCTTGTGAGTTTTTTGTGGAATAAAAGAGTGGTACGTGCTACAAAGGAGTCGAGCCTCTTTTTCTACCTTTGCCCTTCTTTTGTTTGTTGGTCGGACTGTTTGGGCAATTGGTTCCATCGTCTTTAGTTTTCAATTATACTCAACAAAACAATTTCGGATATTAGTTTCTAATGAAGGAGATTTTAAGATATATAATTTTTCCTGTACAAATATTGATAGAAATAGTTTGCAATTATTTTCAAGATGGTTTTCATTTGTTCATAGGTGTTTACTAGGCTAATGACCACAAGGACCTTTTAAGCCTAGTCATTCATCCCAAATCTCTGACAAGTTCTGATACCCTTGATAAGTGTAAGCATGGAGATGAACCATTTAAAGGTTACCTGCTTGCATCAGACATAGGTGCCAAACCAGGGATGAATTTCTGGTTTTCCATCCAATTGTTCAAGTTGCATTTGAATTGGATTAGGGAGGAACTCCTTTTCACATTAATGGGGAGCCTTTTCCATAGATGGGGTAGTCTCTGGGATACATACATATCTCTCCAGCAGGTCCTATTTATATCGCGGGAAAGGATTAAGTTTTTAGAACGGGTAATTCTGGTACTGTTTGTTTTGAGGATATGCAGGAGGTCCATCAGAGTGGGGTCTAACAATTCCTGTGGCATAGATCTCCCTCAAAAAGCCTGCAGAGACAGTCACAGGATAGAGCCTGCTGCAGTCTTGCATGGGAGGTGGGAACCCTGTTGTGTTTGTTTGGGGTTGGATAGTCCCTGGTTAGGTCCATGGATGCTACCTGGTTGAGGCACATTCCAAAGGGCACTGTACACAAATGATGCCTGACAAATGCCTTGGATGGTGAACCTTTGGAATGTTTACTTAGATTCGTAAATGATTTTGTTTTCACTAAGTTGCACAACATAGAATGATTTCTCACCTGTAGACACTATCTGATTAAAGGCTAACACTATCTGTGTGTGTCCCCAAGTCCTGTGGTGTGTCAGTGGGTCAATGTGTGTGTTATCTGGATGGACTGCATTTGGGATGGATGACTATTTTGCATTTCTTGGCATTTTTTTTTTTTGTGTTGCTTTTCTGTCTGCATGTCTGTGTGTGTGTGCCCCCTCAATTGAGAGGATTCAATGACAGCTCCTTAAAACGGCTCTAATTTGCATCATTTGCACTCACCTTGAACTCAGAGAACACTTGTGAACCTTGAGCAGGCCAGAACAAAGAGCCAAAGGGAACAGATCTGATCCTGAGGGACTCCACTTGTGAGGATTGGACTCCCACTGTCTACTTCTGAGTTCCTTCCTGTCCTGCTATAGCAGTGTGCTATCCACTGGGTGACATACAGGTATGTGCCTTGGTATCTGGGTTTGAGTGGGTTTGTTGTGGGGTTTGTGTCAAATGCCAGTGGGGTAAATGTAGAGGCATTGAATGATTTGCCCTGCCCTCATTGACTTTCTCAAAGTCCACCAGGTCCACCAGGTTAAGTAAGCGATATTGAAAACCAAAACAAAACCTGGGTTGGTCTGAGGTTTACTATATCTTTACTATATCTCTATTGATTGTCTCCATGATAATTCTTTCCATGTTTTTACATATAAGAGACTAGACTTATGGGGGTCTCAGATGGCCCCTCCTTTGTGCAGAAGGATGACTGTTGCCTTTCTCCATTCATGAGGCACAAAGCTTGTTTGGAGGCTACAGTTAAATAGTAATTCCATCATATGTCTACAGTGGTGAGGAAATAATTCTGTTGTACAACTTATAAACAAAGGTATGGAATCTAAGTCCAAGGAAGTCATTGTTCCACTATATTCGGCATTCATCAGGCCTATCATTGAGTACAGTGCCCCCTTTGGAATGTACCTAACCAGGCATATCCAACAACTGGAACATCCACAGAGATTCCTCACTAAAAGAATACAGGGCATAAGTAGTGTCCTATGCAGACTGCCTCAAGGCCCTATCCCTGTATTCTGTCTCCTACAGGCTTTTGAGGGGAGATCTATGCCTGGCATACAGGGATAGGTCATGTTTCATGCTATTTAGAAGGCATCCTGGAATATTGTCTGGGCCCATTGATGCAGTGTTCTTGGTCTTAGAGAAAGCATCAAGAACCTGTTCCCTAGTGATAATAGGGGGAGTTATATTTTATATTTCCTGAGGGAAGGTTGAGGGGGAGAGAGGAGTAAAGTTGGAGCTGAATTTATCAGCCAGGAGGTTTGCTATATTTTCTAGCTCAGTACAGGTGGCTCCATTTACAATGAGCTCTGCACACAATTGTGTATTGCCTTTGATGTTGTGGACATAGCTAAAGAATGCTTTGTGGTTGTCCTTGGCCTGGGAGGCCAAACCTCAAATTTGGCTTTGGTAGACTTTATTTGTCCTCTGAGTTGTTTGAGTGCTTTTATTCTTCTGGGTGCTGGCTGTACCTCCTAATTTTTGCCATGATTTTCTTCCTCCTGTTATACAGTCGATTGATTTTGTGATTCCACCATGGTGGCTTTTTTTTTTTTAGTTACTTCTGTACTTCCTGTTGGGTACATTTGCGTCTATGCAGCTATCAACATGCTTCTACAGGGTTTCTGTGAACAGTTCTGCATAGGCAGAAGTGTTCTCAGGGTTTATAGGGGCTTGAAATTTTGCCAGGTTCTCAATAGCAGGAGGTTAGCCTTAGAATAATTCCTGAATATTCCTGGTTTAGCTGGGTGACCAGGTTTTATTTTTACTTCAAAGGAGACCATTTTGTGGTCTGACCTTACCAGGGAAGGCATTACATTAGGGGGTGAGCAGCACCCTCCCATATTAGTGAGGACCAGATCCAGTATAGTTGCACCCATGGTAGGTGTATTGACTATCTGGTCTAGGGAGTTTGTGTTTACAAAATCCAGGAATCTCTGTGCATGTATGTCTGATGTCATATAGAATTTCCAGATAATAGTGGGTAATTAGTCACCCATAAATATGGTATTGGGTTGGATGGTTAGTGTTTCTAATAAGTTTAAATACATGGTATGGGTTTCCTGGGCCATAGAGGGGGACATGTGCCTGATTGAATGGCAAATTTGTCAGAGACCTTAAATGACTTAAAACCGTATTTAAGATAATTCAATTTGGTGTTTTTGTTTAATCAAATGGCAAAAGTTTTAAATACACTAAGGGTTGCAAGTCCGTTCAATCCAACATTGTACCCATGTTTAGCATTGTAGGAGAGAATTTGAGTTGAGAAAAATGTTAAATAAATCGAAAATTAAAGAAACAAAATATGACAAAGGATGAAATTGCTTTAATAAATTTCTTGAAAGGACAGAAAATAAGTATCAAGACCCCAGATAAAGCTGGTGGATTGGTCATTATGGATATGGCAGATTATAACAAGATCCTTACTATTTTAAAAGGAAAAGCATATGCTAAATCAAGTATTAATGAACTCAATATAGCTTACCAGAACATTGGGATACAAATTAATTAACATGTTTATTGACAGAGGGATAACGTTGGATGAATTTAATTATTTGTACACGCTGGCTCAGAGAACGACTACTATACTCGGGATTCCTAAATTACACAAAAACATTCAGAAACCTCTGATGCATCCAATTGTGGATGGGAGGGGCTCTATTACATATGGCAGTGGAAAATTTCTGGACTTCAAAATAAAACCATTTTAAAATAAAGAAACACATATGTGCAAAGATTCCTGGCAATTTTTGGAAAGTATCAGTCAGTCAGATTTTTATGCAGAAGACATTTTGGTGACTATTGATGTTAGATATCTTTATACAGTTATTCCCCACTCAGAGGGCATTTCCTGGTTTTATTTACTAGCTAGCAAAAAAGGATCGTCACAACAGTAAATTAATTTATATGAAGAACTCAGAGATCATCCTGAAGAATAATTTACTGGGTTTAATGAGGATTATTTCCTTCTGCAAGAAGTGGTAACCATGGGTTCACAGTTGGATCCCTATTTGCTAATATTGTAATGCTTATATGGGAACAAGAGTATATTTCCAATACTCCCTTTCAGGCGAAAATCAGGTTATAAAAGCGATATTTGGATGACATTTTTATCATATGGAAGGGGACTGAAGAGGAAATCAGGGCTTTTGTCGACTATCTCGATGGTACCACTACATTCTTGTCATCCACTTATAATAGTAACCATACTCAACTACCATATTTGGATGTACTACAGTTTAAGGACATTGATAATCAGTATGTGTCACAAATTTATAGGAAGAACACTTTTTCAAATACTTATTTGCATTATTGTAGTTCACATCCGTTTCATTAGAAATGATTGTACTAAAATTGTCTGCCTCACAGTGCCTGATAAATAAGGTTTTTACTGTCACACTGTTTGTAAAGCATTTTTAGCTAGTTTCACATTTTCTCCGTTTGTTAAGCATTTGTTTGTTCTGACTTCCTGCCAAAAAGGGCATCATATAACTGATTTATTTTGCAGTTAAAAGTATTCTCTAGAGTCTCCTTGCTCCTTTATCTGTTTCAAACTTTCATATAGAGGCTCACTGCTGTTTTTCTGCTGTGATAAACATTTCTGTAGCATTTTCTGCCAAAAATAGTTTCCCACCCTCCCCATTGTTATCTTGTTCTTGTACTTGATGGCTTTGCAGTTGCCCGCCCCTACTTTAAATTTGATCTGGGGCACTCCTCCCAGTCTAGTGTCATTAGCTCATTCTACATAATACATAGAGAACATTTGAGAAGGCCAACCCACTTAGTTTCTTAACCTTGAATTATCTTCTGTTCTTCCTTTCTCCATTTCCACTTTACCAAAAAGAAAGCTTTGCAAGAATCTACCATTGCTAGAATCTCCTTGTGTTCTGACTGGGTGTGCTTCTCAAACAATCTGGAAATATAGAGCTACTAAGCACATTTTTGGCACTCTAACTGTTCAGAGTTCTGCACTGTCTTAATTTTTGCTTGACTGAATTATTTATATATTTGCTGGCATTTTTTTCTGATACTCTTAAGTGTCTCCATCTTGATTTTTCTCCTAATTTACTGCCTTCTGCACTTGTTTTTAGTCATTTTTTAATTTAATTGCATTTACTTAAACTGCATTTGCTCTAATATTGCTACACACTCAAGTGTGCTTGCTTGCACTGCATTTGAACTGTTTCTATTGCAGTTTTAGCTGCTTTTCTGTAAAAAAAAAAAAAAAGTTCTAAACTTGTTTCCTGCCTTTCCTGTAACTAGTCTAGTCCAGATACAGATTTGCTGTATCCAGGACTGTTTGTAAGCTTTTGAGCTCCCCAACCCTTTCTGTGTTGGAGGGAAGCCTTCTAGCTTATCAGTGGGAATGGTAAGCACTAGGTAGCCTACCTACCACAAGAGAAGTGTTTTCTTGCTCAGAAATTGTAGTTTATTGGCCGTTTGGGCAGTTTTTCCATCCCTTTCAACTTTCTGGTTTAAGAGCCCACATTTGCATGGGTTTGCACTTGTTTAAGCTCCGCACTGAGGCAAACTACTACTAGTGCCAGAAAGTCTGCTTTTCAGTTTTTTCCCTTAGATCTTGCTATCTCTTTCTCTCTTGCACTTCAAATAGCTTAATTGCTTTGCACTTCAACAGGTTTTTGCAGCAATTATTGTAGCACACCTAAGTGCCATCAGCACTAGTCGTTCTTCCAGTACTTAGTAGTTATGACCACCCCTCCTGGCATGATTAAAGGGCAGTTCCCTGTGCTTTCTCCTATTAACCTGGGACACTTGGGCATTCTGAGGCAGTGCAGCAACTGCCTCATGTACACAGAAAACTCTCTCCTCTTATCTCCCAACATACAACTTGTGCACTTATATCACCAAATTGGAAGCTATGCACTCTCCAGCCAAGACCGGACTTGCTAGTCAAGAAAAGAAGGTCAACACTTGCACCAGACCACATGGAACACATAGCCCTCCAGAACACCCACTATCAGTTAAATTGTTAACTGCTTCCCGAAGCTGTAAAAATTCACCTTGTGATACACCTGAAATGCTCTCCACCATACTGCAGAAACACCAACCAGGAAAAACAAAATTGCACCAACCAAGCTATGCACTCTCCAGCCAAGACTGGACTAGCTGGTCAAGAGGAGAAGCTCAACACCTGCACCACACCACATGGAACACACAGCCCTCCAGAACACCCACTATCACAGCTCTCACATAAAAACACAAACCACACACACCTTTGTGGAGGCTCTCAACAGAAATTTACCCAAACAGCAGAGACCTCAAGACAGAAAGGCACTCGACCAACCCAACACAGCACAACCCGCAGGACACATAGCTCACCTCCACAGTGTGCCTCTGAACCTAAGCCCCTAAGGCTAAATACCTTGCCCAATACACTAATCACAGGTGACAATAGTGAGGCACACAAATGTCCCACTCACTAGGTTGGAGAAGGTAACAATCAGCTGTCTATAAGGTGCCAGAATCCGACACACGCACTCGGGTCACTCCACAACAAGTAGATGTACAACTCTGTCATTGTCCATGTGGGGTGCGAATGACCTAAGACACACCTCCCTGGACTACATGAAAAGAGACATGGTGGAGTTGTCAGATTCTGTGGCCCAGGCAGGTATGGCACTATCTACCGTCACCTAGAATGATACCACAGTACAAACAAAAAATTATTGACTTCAACAATTGGCTGAGTTTCTGGTGTCATTCTAGGGGGATCCAGTATATCTCTGCTTGGGAGGACATGACAGACCTTGATGCTTTGCCAGAGATGGCCTGCATCTGTTTCCAGGTACTGGCTAAGGCTCTTGCCACCCCTATAATGCCTTTTTTAGGTGGTGTTTCAAAGACCAAATTAACACCATAGCATCTGTAAATAAATGCAATCTGAGGGTCATGCTGCTCAATGCTAGAAGTCTAAATCTCAAGATGCACTCGCTTGAAGCACTCCTCAAAATGGAGAACATTGACATTTGTGCTGTAACAGAGACCTAGTTTAAAACGGCAGAAAGCACCCCTGCACTATCAGGCTACAACTGATTCCATAACTTTCAGCCCCAAAACATGGACAAACTCCAAAGGCGGTGGTGTCTCCATATTCATAAAGGATATGCACTCCTCCAGACTAGTAGCCCAGCATAGCGCATCTGAGATTCTTCAGGTACAACTAACATTGGGTAAGATGGCGATCCAGGTCATAGCCTGCTATAGATCCCCAACCATGTCCCTAGACTCTCACTCCACGTTCCTAAGCACCCTGGAATCTATCAAGGTCCAACCCGACACACTCTTACTAGAAGACTTCAACTACCCCTCCACCAACTGGGAAAACTACTTAAGCACCAATACACTGGCCCAACGTTTCCTGGAATTCATCAATTCCAATGCCCTGAAGCAGCTCATTCTGACCCCCACTAGAGAAAGCAACATCCTTGACCTGGTTATTACTAACATGGGCAACCATTGCTCTACACTAATAGTCGATCCTTCCCTGGTCAGATAAGACCATAAACTAATCACCATGAAATCCACATCTCTCCCACACCCCCCACCTCACAAATGTAACCACCTTGAAAAGACTTTGGACTCCTAAAGGCAGAGGTAGCTAACTTCACGGCACCCATGTCAATGGAAAATAGCTGCATGACTGCCAAATCATACACCAATGCACTGTATGAACATGTACATAAATGAAGGGAACTAGCCATACCCAACAGAACCAAGACGCTCTCTTCCAAAAAAAGGAAGCCAATCTGGTGGTCTCTTGCCATTAATAAACTCTACAACAGAAGGAAGAAACTGTTGCAGAAAAAGGTGAAGTCCCAAGACTGGAAAAACTCCCTTTTTAGCCACAACAAAAAGTTGAGATCCCTCATCAAATCCTCTAAAGTCAGCTATGAAGGCAGAATTGTGGCAGACACTAAAAACAATCATAAAGCCTTCTATAGCTATATCAAGAACCTCCAGAGCAATACCCAGATTTGCTCTGAGATACTGCACCATGGTACCTCCTACACTCAGCCAACAGATAGGGTTTATATCATAAACTCGAAAGACTAAAACATTGAATGACATAACATCGAACTGCAAAATGTCGAAAGCTGACAACCTCGAAAGCTTAAAACTTTGGAAACGGAACTTCTGAATACCAACGGTTGGCCATCTGCTCACCCATGCAACCTGAAATGTAACCCTAGCAAACACAACCACACTTCTGTAATCGTCACAACACCATCCATTCACCAAATAACACTAAGCTGCAAACATTTATGTGAACTAGTCTGTGCACAGCTGAAAGTAAATCGTAAACGCAAAAGCAGCAAAGCAGCACACAACGATTCTTCCAGTACAAAACACAGAAGATAAAAACACTACAAACTATTTCTTATATGGGAGGCTGTGCCCATCACACCCCCCCTACTTAAATATACCAACTCCGAGATTGCACCACAGTGGAGGTAACAGCAAAGCCGCAGAAACGGCCCACAAAATTATTTCCCAGGGTAAGAATTCGATGTTCCGCGGCTTCGATAATCTGTTTTCGATGTTTCAGGTTCGATGTTGTCATCTTTCGAGTTTAGGATATAAACCCAACAGATATTGCCAACAGATTGGTCGACAGATTCAGTGCCAACTTTACCCCTCCCCCCCACCAAAGGACCAATCACAATACCGGAAGAATGCCAGGCACTCAGCATTACTGCAACAAAGCTTAAAGCTGGATTGTCCAAGGCCAAGAGTACAGCTTCAACGGAACCCAATAATATCCCTGGCTGTGTTCTACATGAACTACAAAGTGAACTGGCACCACATGTGTGCCCTTTTCAGTCACATCAACAGAATGCTGGAGGTTCTACCCTTCATTGACTTAATACATGAAAAGCAGATGACCTCACTGACCTTGAGAGGAGAAAGGTTGTGAAGTGGATGGGTAGCCCTAGAGTTGCTAGAGGTCGAGCACGGTAACGCCGGCATTAATACCCGATGGGACTATGGAGACACTAGGTAAAGCTACCACTGTAAAGGTCTTACACTACACACTACACACACCTAAGAAAGGTATTGAGGAGGGGAAGTAGTTTAGTTTGCCCATATGATTACCTTACCATGGACTTTGAAGAGAAGAGTGAATTCATGAAGAATATGTTCTTTATGTTGTCTCGTTCGCTGATTTTGTTTCGTGTGTCTTCGTCATGCGTGACCGGAATGGGTGTTCCTTCGTTGAAGGTTATGTGTCAGGCAAGCAAGTCGGCACGCAAAAATATATTAAGCGCCACATGACCGGAGTTCTGTTGTTAAATTCCCTAACCGCGAGCCGAAGACACAACAACACAATAAGCCTATAAAACCTCATTTTGAGCATAATCAGGAGCAATCCCTAACTTTAGCTTCCCTTTTCCTTTACTCGCATGACTTTTGGGTTCATGAGTTTTATTGTTGGAGGTTTTATTTGAATAATATATATTTATTTTTACATGAAGATCGTGACCTCAGAGACATGGTGAGAGAGGTACCTTTGGTGGTTTTTAGAAGAGGACGCACTCTTCAGAACTTATTGCAGAGGGGACCACAAAGAACATCTAATACAGGCACTTTCAGATGTGGTTGATGCATGTATTGTAAATGGTTATTAACAGGAAACAACTTTGTAATTAATGGCAGACAGTTTTGAATGAAATTTAAAGTTGACTGTGAAAGTAAAGCATTGGTTTGTATGGCTCTTTGCCAGCAATGCCACTTATTATATTGGTAAAATGAAGTTCCGGGACCAAATCTATGAACATTTATACTCATTACATGGGACCAAAAAGGTGGTCTGTGGAAATTGATTCTCAAGGCCAGAGAAGCGTACTGGCAGATTGTTTCGAAGTCATATGCTTGGCCAGGATTACATGAAGTGGTGACCGTCGCACTTTTTTTAAAACTTTTAAAAGATAAAAATGTATATTATAAGGGAATGTTTTTATTCACACAAATAGTTGATTGGTTTGAAGTTAACAGGTTGCCAGGGGATTTAATTGATTAACTCACTGATTAACTTTTTGACGCAGCCCTTTAGAGGGCAGTGGCCTTCTAGAACTAATTTCATTGTTGCATTACCTTTTACAAGAGATTCATTTGACTATTTTAATGTGAATGTTTTACTTGATTAATAGTCTGAAGAAGTTTTGCATATTGCAAGACAAAAGGGCTTACTGTTCAATAATTTAGAGTCCATGTCTCATCTTGACAATAGTTTCATTTCTTTAGGCTTTATTGTTAGTTAATTTTGTTTTTGGCTTATTTTCTATTTATTGCTAAAGCAAGATGGTAAATGTTTAAACCTTGGATATCTTAATTCTTTTAGGAGTGGTGACCTCCTTGGTGGTATTCTGTCATGTATGGGCAAAGACCTTTAGACTTCTGGACATCCTCATGAGCAAAACCAAAAGAACACCACCTTCAGTTTAAAAAAAAAAGGACAGAACCCATGGCCTGGGTAAAGACATCTAGATATATGTGAAACTTCTAATCAGAAGCATCAGTAGCTCAGCACAGTGTGTTAATGTGTGGCCACTTCTTGCAATGCAGGTCACTGACATACATTAAGGTAGAAGAGTATTGACAACTGACATGCCATCAGCTCATAGATTAGCATACAAAGGGAGATTTCTGTGTAGCCAGAGACTGTAAGGGACCTATTTGTACCATGCTGTCTACAGACTGAGTTGATGGAGATGGGTGGTATACCTATTCCTGTGGATGCTGAGCTGTTTGTAACATTAATCATCTTGGCTGTAAGGACTTTTAAAGCATCTCATGGAGACATATTAAACCAGTTGTTGCATTATGCCACACCTTTCCCCGAGGACCTAGAAGTCAAAATTGCACGCACGCACTCAAGACCCCACCTGGCCCAGATGGTCAGTAATACACCAACAGAATTTCTACTCTAGGAAATACGAGGTCAATGCGAAAAGCATTTCTTATAACATATTCACATTCTCCTCATTGCCACATTTGTCAAAACATGACATATCCAAGGTTCCTGTGAAGGGATTTTGCTCGCGTTCTTCTGGTTAGTAGTTGCATACAAATGCTCAACAGGACTATATACACAGGTACCATGTAAACAGGCAGTAGGTAGGTTTGATGTGTCCTGCAGATGATGGCAAATATGAGAGTGTTCTCATTGATATGTCCCATCCATACATCTCATGGTCATGCAGGAAATGGCCTATAATGCAACACATGAAAAAACTCAAAATATGGTAGGTATGAGTTCAACCTACTGAAGAGAAGCTTTGGTTGTCTGGACCCATCAAAGGGGAGGGACACTTTATAACAGTCCAGATATATGTGAATTTTTGTGTATGCCAAGCTGCACACCATGGCATTGTACAAACAAGATGCAATGGCAGGTAAACATCTTGTCAAGCCTTCCATACCATTTGTACCAACAGCAAAAAGACAGGGTGGACACAGTCTGCAGAGGAACATGCAACAGTTCCGCATCTGAAGCAAAGGCAGGTGCAGTACACTGCAGCACTGACACAAACATTTGGTTCTGAGCTCTGACACAGGCAACAGAGACTAAAACAACACATGCATTACCACCAAAGGCTATGCAAGGTAGTACATGGGACTAGTCATGCTGCACATCTGACATCACTACACAAAGACAGGTTGGGGGTGGCCAGGGCATAGCTATCTGCATAGGTAGGGTGAGCAAAGTGACAGACAACTACAACACTATGAAATGTGATAGAATCATAGGAGATGAAAACAGTAATCAAGTACTCTAGCATGTTGAGAATCAGGGAATCACATGCGCCATTGCAGGGGTCAAACTGCCAAGATGCGACTGTCAGCAGTATTCTTGATGTTGGCTTGGACTGTCTATGCTTGATGCAGACCTAGACAAGCATATGCATATAACAAGTCTAACACTGCATTTTTTTCTGGGAGCACTGCCTTTTCTCCATGGTAAGGTGATCTCAGGGTTAGTATAGGTAAGATGGGAGTGCGATTGGCCACATGTGAAATCATCTTTAAAGGAGAACAGTGATGTTTGACATTTGCTGTTTTCCTGCAATTTTTTTTTGGCAATTCTGGGATTTGCACTTGCGATTCTCAGAATCACAATAGGGATCCCTATCAGCAAGCTCCTGCCTGGTGCCCTGCAGAGTTCTACAGCAGCAGGGAGACTTTGGAGTGATTAAGTATAATTTTTCTGCAGTTTCTTACTGCCTTTAGCTAATTTCGTCTAAAACGCAGATTTTCTAGAGTTTCTGTGATATAAAACAAGTTATGTACTCACCATAACGTTCGATGTATGTAATCCATCTCGCCTCACATTCTTAACCGTGTTTTTTCTAGCTCGAAGTCTATTGGCTGGGCTAAGCAGCTATCCCATGCTGCACTGCTCCATATCCCCAGATCTAGTTTGCTGCAAACCCTCATTTATACCCCATGCATCACAACATCCAGGGGAAAAAAGAATAAGATAAAGGTGAAGGGAACTCTATAAATAAAAACCTAACCTCCAGATCCTCCAGGAAGGGGGAAGGTGGGAGGGTAAAGCAAGAATGTGAGGCGAGATGGACTACATACATCAAACGTTATGGTGAGTACATAACTTCTTGATGTTATGAAGTCCAATCTCGCCTACATTCTTACCCGTGGGACAGCGTCCCTAGCACCTGCATCCTGGGTGGCTCATAGGAAAATACTCCTGAGTACTGTGGAACCAAAGGACGACCTGCCCCTAGATGTCATGTCCAATTAGTAATGAGTAACAAATGTGTGAGGAGAAGTCCAAGTAGCTGCAGCACAAATATCATCCATCAACAATCTGGCTTGATAGGCTGTAGATGTAGAAACAGCCTGAGTAGAGTGAGCCCTGACCGGAAACGGCAGGTCTTTTCCTCCTGCGGAGTAAGCAAAAGAGATGCAACTGGATATCCATCTGGATAGGGTGATTTTGGAGACAGGGGACCCAATTTTGATTTCCGAAAAGGAGACAAATAGTTGATCAGACTTTCGGATATCTTTTGTTCAGTGCAGATAGAAACATAACTGTCTGTGTACATCCAATTGATGAAATTTAAATTCTGCCTTGTTTGAAAATGGGAAAGAATACAGGCAACTCAATAGATTGATTAAGATTAGATACGGACGCCACTTTAGGAAGAAAAGAAGGGTTTGGCCTAAGAGAAACCCTGTCCTTATGGAAGATCAAGTATGGAGGTTTGATAGAAAGGGCTTGAATTTCTGAAACTCATCTGGCTGAAGTGATTGCTATTAAAAAGGCCATTTTCCAGGTCAAGAATTTCAAATCACAGGTAGCTGCAGGCTCGAAAGGTGGTGAAGTAAGGGCTTGTAGGACAAAATTTAGATCCCAGGGCATGATAGGTTTGGAGACTGGAGGACGGAATAATAGAGTGCCCTTCAGGAAAGCCTTGCAGAGTCTGTGAGCCATCAGACTAGGCTCATTAGCAACATGAAAGTTAGAAATCGCTGCCAATTGAACCTTTATGGTAGCTGACGCTGAACCCTGATTGAAAAGCATAGACAAAAACTCCAAGACTGAAGCAATCGGGGCTGTGTAAGGATCAATTCCTTGGGTATGCGCCCAAATAGAAAACCTCCTCCACTTGCTAGAATAAATCTTCCTAGTAGAGGGCTTATGAGAGGAAGATAAAATGTGAACTACATCCGGTGAAAACTGATGAAGCCTAACTAACGATGGAAGTGGAGTAGCCAGGCTGTCAACCGGAGGGTCGTCAGAGAGGGGTGGAAGTGTCCCGACATGTGTGTCAGTAAATCTGGTTGTGGGTCCAGAATCCAAGGAGTGTCCACAACGTAGGGTTGGAGAAAGGGAAACCAGACTTGATGAGGCCAGTGTGGAGCAATCAGAATCATTCTGCTTCCCAAGGATTGCGCTTTCTGAATCACTTTTGATAGCAAGGGAAACGGAGGGAAAGCATAAAGCAGACCGGAGGGCCAATTGTGAACTAGAGCTTCCCTGGGTGATTCCCCCTGTGGGGGGATCAGCGTGAAGTAGCTGCTGCATTTTGCATTGAGGGGGCTGGCAAAAAGTTCGCAGCAAGGCTGACCCCATCTGCTGAAGATTCGTTCTGCCACTAGACGATTCAGGGACCACTCGTAAGGCATCAGAATAGCTCTGCTTAGCCTGTCCGCTATCACGTTGGACTTCCCCGGAATGTGCGTTGCCACCAGAAACCATTGGGAAGTATACTGCCCACTGCCACACTTGCATGGCCTCTCTGCACGGGAGTAAGATCTGGTTCCCCCCTGCTTGTTCAGATACCACACCACTGACATGTTGTCCGAGTGTATTGCAATCGTCCCTAGAGGTAGAAAGTTCTGAAGTGCCTGCAACGCAAGAACCACTGCACTCATCTCTAGGACGTTGATATGCAGTTGTATCTCGTGATCTTGCCACGTGCCTTGGACTGTCCTGCCGAGATAATGCTCCCCCCACCCCATCTGGGAGGCGTCCGTGGTCACTGTGGCAACCGGGATGGGTGGAACAAAGGGTTTTCCCCTGTCCAGATTGTTGGTGCAAAGCCACCAACTGAGATCCTGTTTGCATCTGTCTGTGAGCAAAATAGGGTGAGAAAGTAGAAGTTTTTGGAGAGACCATTGAGCAAAGAGGAGTCATTGAAGAAGTCTCATGTGCAATCTCACTAGCGGGACCAACATAATTGTTGCTGCCATGGTCCCCAGAAGCTGAAGAACCCATCTTGCCTTTGCTTTCCTCAGGGGCATCAGGGCGTGCACCTGTTGCTGTAAGACTCTGATCCTTTCCTGCAGTAAAAATGCTCGCATTCGAACAGTGTCTAATTCCGCACCTATAAAAGTGACACGCTGTGAGGGCAACAAGGCATATTTTTCCCAATTTAGTGTTATGCCCAACTGTTGACAGAGTGATGGTAGCGTCCCTGGTTTGGATTAGTAGATGCCTGGTGGGGGCGGTAAAGAGCCAGTCGTCCACATACGGAAACACTTGGAATCCTTGAGGTCTCAAGTGAGCAGACACCACCGCCACACACTTGGTGAACACCCTAGGGGCTGTGGTGAGACCAAAGGGCAGGGCTCGAAACTGAAAATGACTGGCTCCCAGTTGGAAGCGTAGGTGACTCCTGGATGCCCTGTCCATTTTGACATGGTAGTAAGCATCCTTGAGGTCGATGGAGCACATACATACCTCCTCTCCCAACAATGGGAGAATCGATTGTAGTGTGACCATACGGAACTTGGGCTTGTGTACATAATTGTTCAGTTGGCTGAGATCTAATATGGGTCTCAGGTCCCCTGTTCTTTTCGGCACCAGAAAGAATCTTGAGTAAGTCCCTAATCCGACTTGATTTGAGGGGACATGCTGGATGTCTCCCTTTCCTAGCAGCTTTGAAACCTCTGAGGCTGCTTGATCCCTTTGACTGGGTGGAACGTCCGGGATTTTTCTGACTGAAGGGGGGTCTGACGTATAGGGAATGACATAACCTCCGGAAATTATTCGTAATACCCATCGGTTCTGGGTAATGCTTTCCCAGGCTTCCGGGTATAACGATATTCGACCCCAGACTGGCTCCGGAGAAGCACAGCCGGGCATTCCCTCAAGAACGAGAGTAGGGAGAGCCGCGAAAGGAATTGCGGTCTCCCAAATTGCGGGGGCCACCTCTGCCTCTAGGACTGCATCTCCCTGAATAACCTCCCCCTCCTCTGCCTCTGGAGGGGGACTCACCTTGTGTGGCATGAAACAACCTCGGTGATTTTTTGAACCACATCTTCCCACTCCGCTGGGCCTTGCGGTAAGGTCAAGAGGGAAGAGAACAATGGACCCCTACAGCAGACAGGGTCTTTCCCTCTTGTTCACACCTGGTGAGGGTGTCTTTCACTTTGGTTCCGAACAAAGAACCATCAAAGGGGGCATCAGTGAAAGAAGACTTGAAGGCCTCCGCGAAATGACAAAGGCGCATCCAGGCTTGCCTTCTAAGGGTGACTCCTGAACTTGCTGCCCTACTCGCTCCATCGGCTGCATATGAAATGAGCCGCATGGAGGAGTTGACAATGGAATTAAAGATAGACACCTGGGCGTTAACCGTCTGGCCTACCGCATCAGGAACGTTACCTGCAAGAGCATCTCCCAACTCCTTGAGATCTCTCTGGAGCCGAGTAAAATGAGACAGATAGTTCAGCGACCATAAGGTAAAGGTTGCTGATGAGAAGGTATGCTTCGTGTACCGGTCCATGGTCCTAGACTCCTTGTTAGGAGGATGGACGGAGGAAGAAGTCTCTGCTACTTCCTTCTGAGTGGCCGCCACCACCATGGCATCCACAGGGACTCCTTTGGAAAAAAACTCCTTGCCCGGGGGAGCAAAAAGAAACTTATTGGGGCGCCTGGGTACGGGTTCCACAGAATCAGGGTTTTCCCACACCCTCCGACAAATTAAATCCAGGAGCTCGTCGAAGGGTGGGGACACCC
This sequence comes from Protopterus annectens, assembly GCF_019279795.1. Classification (NCBI taxonomy): domain Eukaryota; kingdom Metazoa; phylum Chordata; order Ceratodontiformes; family Protopteridae; genus Protopterus; species Protopterus annectens. The sequence goes on along the minus strand of NC_056733.1, from coordinate 305,292,697 downwards.
AGCGGAGGGCTGAGCACCAAAGGCCTTAAGGAAGACTGACTTCTCCTCGGAGGGGACTTTGGACGGCCAGTCACCTCTTTGTTTCAATATCTCCAGGATGTCGGAGAAGGAAACATCATCAGAGGATGACTTGGGGGATCCCTCAGATTCCTCGAGGTCAGTATCCGAGGTGAGAGACTCATCCTGGGAGTCTATGTGCTTCCTCTTGCACGTTTTCTTTCTAGGGGGCTCCTCAGGCATGAACTCTGAAGGGCCCTCAGAAACTTGGGGACCACTCGTGGGGGTATCCCTAGGCCTTGGTGCTCCACTGTCTACGGATAGGTGGTGATCAGAGGCTCTCACCGGAGTGGTGGGGGACAGAACGATCGACCCGCATGATGTAGCTGACGATCTGGCCAGCACAGTCCACATGGCCTCAAAGGCAGGCCCCAAGTCTGAGGACCGGCCAGCCTCAGAGACCATGACAGGAGTTGGGGTTCCTCAAGCAGAGGCACCGAGCGGGAGACTCGGAACCGAAATATGTCCCGAGATGTCCCCCTCTGGTCCGACCGAAGAATCCAGAGACCTGAACTCCGTGGACGGACCCGACATCGGCACCGATAGGCCCGGAGGGGCCATCGGAACCAACCTAGGAACATCACATGGAGCAGAACACACTGGCTCCAAGGACAGAGATGCACTCTGAGGAGGAATGATCAAAGAAGGTGTCGGGACGGGCTCTGGAGCCGACTGGGACGGAGCAGAAAACAATTTTGCCAAAACCGGTGACTGGAGGAGCCTCTGCACCACCCTATCAACATCCACATCTGAAAGAGTCCTGGAGGACAGGGAGGGAGATCGAGATCTCCTCTTAGGTGAAACTGGTTTATGACTGGGCGATCGGCTCTGAAGAGGTTCCAATATAATTGGAGCAGACACTGGTTCCATCAACACTGACACTTCCTGCGGCCCTGAGGACAGTGGAGCTGAGGAGGTCGAAGCAAGTTTTGTGACGTTCTCCGGTGGCTCCGAGGAGACTGAAGGAGCCGGAGATATCTTTTTTGACTTAGAGGACTTAGATTTAGAAATGGGAGAAGAATCCATGGCCTCTTCGAATGAGGGTTTCAAGAGTCCCTTTAAAATCAGCTTAGTCTTTCTTTCTTGGGGCACTCTGGGACTAAAAACATGGCAGAAGCTGCAGGACTCCTGCAGATGGATGGCTCCCAGGCAATAAACACAAACAGAATGTCCATCGGTGATGGACATCTTGTAACCACACAGAGCACTTTTTAAAACCCGAAGGTTTGTGCTCCTTGGAATCCTTGGACATCTTTCAACAAGTAATCACAAAAAACCAACACAGCACAAGCCACTGACAAGAAATGACACAGACACGCAAGCACCAGAAAACACGGGAACAAGATTTTTATACAGCGCAGCACACACACACAACCCTAGAAGGAACACGCACAGAGACAAAAAAGGCCAAAAACCTCTAACTAAAACAGTTTTATTGACCACGAATACCGAGGGGAACTAGACACTAAAACCTCTAACTTAAATGGATTTAGCGCGAACAACACAGGACAAGAAGACTAGGTCCTCTAATTGAAATGGGCCTAGCCCGAAAGAACAGTTAGCGGGATACCACAAACCACAAACACACTACCGAAAACCAATACAACATCAAAAATACGATAGCTATGAAAATAGCTTGTTGTTTATAAGTAGTTTTCTCAGAATAACAAGAAAAAAGGGTACTTAGCCACAGCCAAGAGTGAGACCACGTCCGAGCTACACGAGCAGCAAACGAGATCTGGGGATATGGAGCAGTGCAGCATGGGATACCTGCTTAGCTCAGCCAATAGAAGACTTCGAGCTAGAAAAGTTTGGCCGAGTAGGAGCCGATATTCGGCTCCGAACCCATGGGTAAGAATGTAGGCGAGATTGGAATACATAACATAGCTTGTTTCAGCTACATATTGTACTTATTTTACTACCTGCACTTTAACAAAGTTGTTTTTGTGTTTAAATTACCTGTTTAACTATTGTAGGCTACACACAAGTGTGATCGCCATTTCTGTGCATTTGAAGTGTTTTTTTGATTGTATCTGCTTTATTTTCTGAAAAAAAAAAAAAACTTATTTTCCACCTTTCTAAGCTAGTATAGTCCAGTTTTCAGGTTAGTGCTGAATTCAGGGCTGTGTTACAAGTTTATGTGTTTGCCCATACCTTACTTGGATAGAAGGAAGTTTCTCTGTTCACTGTGAGAGAGGGAGCTTTGAGCAGCCTACCTGTCCCTGGAAGAGTGGTTTCAGCCCAGAAATTAGTAGTTTATTTGGCCATTTTCTCTCTCTTTCATTTCCCTGCTATAAAACCCACATTTGCATGGTTTTATGCGCCTGGCAGCACCGGTTAGCTAGGGTATAACTATTCCCGGCTCCACAAAGTCTACTCTTCAATTTTTCCATTGGAACTAGACAAACTTTCAAATTTAAGCGCTCAAATCATTCACTTCTCATCCCAGCACTTGCTCAAAACTCATAGCAAGCACTAATAAACCTTAGCACTAGACCCCCCTATATTGTAGAGAATGACAAGGCTCTCTATTCGACCTTACCAGCCAGTCAGTAAAAAACAGTTCACTGTACCTATCCAAGCATGTCCAAAGGGCAGCTTCAGGTGTACTCTCCGGTCCAACTGGTGAATCTGGGCATTTTGAGGCAATGTTACAATTGCTTCATGTACACAGACAACCCTCTTGTCCGTCCAGCAAACATTAATACATGCGAGAAATGCAATTATACGGCAAAACTAGAGGCTAAGCTCTCTCAACCCTAGACTGGACCAGGCAGTCAAGAGGAGAAGGGAGTTACTTGCATCACACCACCAATCTCACACAGACCAATGAAACCAGCACCGGCAAAAAACACACAAATACACGAAAACATACTCGGAGGCTCTAAATATAAATCTGCAAAAGCAAGAGAGATCTCCAAAGCAGACATCCAAGCAACCTCCACCCCCCCACCACAAACCATGAAACACATACTTCACAAAACCAGTGTGCCATACAATCACAGCCCTTAAGGTAAAATAACATACCCAACACACTAGTAATAGCTGACTCTATAGTCAGGCACACTGACATCCCACTCACTAGGCTGAACAAGGAGAAGGTTGCTATTAGCTGCCTGTCAGGTTCCAGGATCTGCCACATAACACAAGCACTCAGGTCACTCCAGAAAAAGTACAAATATGACTCTGTCATTGGTCCATGTTGGTGTGAATGACCTGAGCCGTACCTCCCTGGGCTACATGAAAAGAGACATGGAAGAGCTCTCTGATCACGTAGCCCAGGCCGGTATGACCCTAACCCTGAGTAGCATCTTGCCCTCACCAAGAATGATACCACGGTATAGAGAAAAAATGATCAATTTCAACAATTGGCTAAGCTTCTGGTGTCATTCAAAGGGGATCCAGTGTCTGTCAGCCTGGGATGACATGCTCGACAAGAAACGCTGCTTCGCTATAGACGGCTTGCATCTGTCACCCTTGGGCTTTCGAGTACTGGCCAAGGCTCTTGCCACCCCCATAGTACCTTTTTTAGGCAAGGCTCAAAAGACAAACCCACCTTCGTAAATAGCACAAGTAACAAAAAAACTGAGGGTAATGCTACTCAATGACAGAAGTCTAAACCTCAAAATGCACGCACTCGAGGCACTCCTCAGTATGGAAAAAAATCAATATATGTGCAGCAACAGAAACCTGGTTTAAGGCCCAGAGAGCACCCCAGCACTACCAGGCTACAAATCATACCATACATTTCGGTCACAAAACCCAGACCAAAATACAAAAGGCGGGGAGTATCCATATTCATCAAGCATACTCACACTCCAGGTTAGTGGCACAGCACGATGCTTTAGAGATCATCCACATGCAACTAACAACGGGCAAAACTGCTATTCAAATTATAGCTTGCTACAGATCACCCACCATGTCCTAGGACCACCACTCCGCATTCCTGGAAACACTGGGAAACAAAGGTCCTACTAACCAGCCTGATATTGGGTGATTTCAATTACCCAAACATTAACTGGGATAACTACTCAAGTATAAACTCCCTTGCCCAACATTTCCTAGAATTTATAAACTCAAATGCCCTGGATCAACTGGTCAACACCCCCACCAGAGGTGACAACATATTGGACCTGGTCATTACCAACATGGGCGACCGGTGTTCCACACTGGAGGTCAACCCCTCACTGGTTAGATCTGACCATAAACTAATCACTCTGGATATCCACATTCTGCCACCACCCCAGGTAAAAGAAACTACCGTGAAAAACTTTTCAAAAGCAAACTTCACATAACTTAAGACCGAGGTGCGAAGTTTCAAAGCCACCATGCTAAAGGATAACGCTGTCCAAGCTGCAAAATCCTTTACTAATGCACTCTATGGGCACCTACAAGAATGCATGGATCGTGCTATCCCAAACAAAACCAAAGGCTCACTCCTCCAAGAAAAGGAAACCAGTCTGCTGGACCCCTGCCATAAACAAACTATACAATAGGAGGAAACTAGTACAGAAGAGAGTAAAATCCCCAAGAAGGGAAGACATCCCTGATCAGTATCAGCAAGAAACTAAGTTCCCTCATAAAATCATCCAAGGCTAGCTTCGAAAGAATAATTGCCATGGAATCCAAAGATAACCACAAGGCATTCTTTAGCTATGTCAAGAATCTAAGTGGCAATTCTCAGATCTGCTCAGAGTTAGTGCAGAATGGCACAAAATACACTGATCCGACCGATATACCCAACATCCTGGCAGACAGGTTCAGTGCAACTTCACCCTCTCTCACCCCCAAAAGGGCCCATAACTATACCAGAAGAATGTAGTGCCCCTAAAATCAGACACTCAGGTTAAAACAGCTCTCTCCAAAGCCAAAAACACAGCATCAATGGGACCGGACGGTGTCTAAGGCTGCGTCCTACACGAGCTCAAAGATGAACTAACCCCTCACTTAAACACACAGTTTAAACTCAGCCTCTCCACAGAGTGGTGCACAGCAACGGTTATTCCGCTCCACAAAGGTGGAGCCACAATGGACCCCGGGAACTATCGCCCTACAAAAGCCTGACTAGCTTGGCCTGCAAAGCTATGGAGTGCATCATCATGGATCTCATTAACAGAAACATTGGGAACCTTCAAACACTGGACCCTACACAGTTCGGTTTTAATAAGCGCAGATTATGCCTCCTAAACCTGTTGGACTTCTTTGAGACAGTTACCAAGGCTATAGACGAGGGAAAGGTGGTGCACACAGCCTACCTAGACCTCACAAAGGCCTTCTACACCATTCCCCACTCAGGTATTATAGACAAGCTCACCAGCCTGAACATAAACCCCTACGTCACAAGATGGGTTGCCAACTGGCTCACTGAAAGAACCCACATGGTAAGAGATGCAGGAGCTACGCTTGACTCTAAACCAGTTACAAGTGGCGTTCCCCAGGGCTCAGTCCTAGGACCCCTCCTGTTCAGCATATACTTCTCAAAGGTACAGGCAAGCACAGGAGGACTATGGCTAACCAAGTTTGTAGACGACTGCAAACTAGGGGTTATAATTGACTCCTAAGCTGACACAGACATCCTCCAAAAGGGTCTCACTGAGACAGATACCAGGTGTCAACACCATGGCCTCAAGCTAAATGCCAAAAAGTGTATAGTCACCCCCTTCGGAAAAAACAAAGTACCCACAAACTACCACATAGGTGGTAGCCCCCTAAATACAGAAGGCATAATAAGGGATCTGGGGACCCAAGTAGATAGTAACCTCTCCTTTGGTAATCACATTGCCAAAGTGGTTCGAAAATCCTTCTATGTGGCCCACCTAATCACAAAAGAGTTTGCATCCAGATCGAAAGAGGTCATTGGGCCCCTCTATGCATCACTCATCAGAACCATCACAGAGTACAATGCCCCATTTGGGATGTACCTTACAAAACACCTGCAACAACTGGAAAGCCCACAGAAGTACCTCACCAAGAGGATCATTGGCCTCAAGCAGATGCCCTATGCAGCTCGACTGAAGAAACTCCAGCTGTACTCTGGTGCATACTGCCTACTCAGAGGTGATCTCTGCCTGACATACAAGGCCATGTCCAACCCAGAATTGAAGGGCACGATCCACCTAAAGAAAACCATATCCCCTCAAGCCACATGCTCCAGGGATCTAAACTTCACCACAACAATAAATAGGACATGCTGGAGGGATAGATTCCTGTCCCAGAGACTTCCTATGCTATGGAACAAGATTCCAATCTACATTAGGCAGAGCTCCTCACTAACCCTCTTCGAGAGAAACCTTGATGAGTGGATAGGAAACAGAAAGTTTACCCCAGGGATCATTTCAATGGCTCTGCTGGACAGACGCACAGGGAACTAATCAAAGGGGGCAGAGAAAGCTGGCACATTCTGGCTAGGCTTATAAATGTTTTCGGGCAGATAGCCTAGTACCTTCCTATGAACCCTATAACCCTAGCAGGAGGTCCTTCACAAAAATTCCACTGTATATAGCTGACCTGCCCCACAGCCACAGACACGCAGTGCACTCTCATGTTAGAGTCATCCATCATGACAAATGCTTCACTGTTTCTGACATTCACAACAGGGTCTGTTGTGTTTGCAGAGTACGTTATCAAGTAGAACTCCTTCCTAAACTCTGCACTGTTTAGAATCTTCAGTCTTTCCTGAAAATCCTATATTCTGCACCTATATGCTAGAGAGCAGTGTGGCTCAGAATGTCACTAATGCTTACCATCATGCTAATAAGGGACAATTACTACAATGGATATGTTAATGAAGCTAAATAGCACCAGTGTGTGCTACTGCCGTACATTTCCATGACCACAAAGCATATGACCAGTACGCTTGAGCATAAAGTATGCATACAATATTGCAGTGTAGTGTTCTATCTTTTCTTTGCAGTACAGAACACTAGTGACAGCTCTATTTTGCATTGCATGTGATCCAAAAATGGCAGGTCATGCACACAGGGCTACCACTTTGATCCTCAATCAGACCAGAGTCAGTGCCCATTGTTACTTCATGCACAGTTGAATGCAAGAACATCCCCAGCTTCCTCTGCATACCGAAAAGTATAAAATGTTAATGTCTTTTCTGCACAAGATCTTTAGGGAACTCCTGCTCTGCTACGTGAACAGATGCCTGGCATGAGCTTAGTGGGATGGTGGGCCATACCACTCCAGAATCACCTGAACAGTAACCAGTATAGTGATTTGAGGCAGCACCAACCTTACCTGTTTATTCAGTGGAAGGAAAAGATTCAGGATGTTTTTCTAACACTATTGCCTTTCAAAAGAATACAAACGTTGGTACCTTTCATTTCCATCCAGTAGCCACAGGTACTATCAGAAAACATAAGAAACTAAAGCCCATCATTTTACCAACTGATACCCTTCTCACTAGAGAAAGAACACCTGCTTTGTGTAGGTAATCTGGTCAGAAGCCATACTTATCACAGTTAAAAACTGCACATAACGTCACATATAAAATCGGACAGATGCCTTGCAATTATAGTCTTACAGAAAGCTACATCCTATTTACACAAATGTATTCGATCTTCATTGACAAACAATGTAACTCAATTCCACTGGACCTAAGGGAAATTACAAATCAAAAACACTGACAGCATTCAAAAATTCATTTCTCAAAAAATTAGGAATGCAGGTGCACCCAACCCTACTGAACCACCAACTGAATCAACATACTACACCGAATCAATCACAATTACTACTCCTACCTTAACTCGATCCCTTGCAGTATCCCTCACCTAAAAATGTTCTTAATCTTCTATGCTCATCTCACATCTCTGTTCCAAACTTCCTTCTCTCATATCCATTTCCTCAACACTAACAATATCTAGTTACATTCATTCTTCTATTTACCTTATTCATCTCATTTCCAAATATCCCACACATTTCTGCAAATGCACAACCAAAATACAACATCAACATTAGCAGCTCCATCTGACAACTGTATAGACTTTTTATTTAAAATATGCAATAAGCAATAACACACCAAGACCAAGATAAATTTTAAAGTTTTTTGATTATATGCTTTATCTACTTAAATAAATGCTACATTGACTTTTTTTTTAAACTATTGTGACATGTCACAAAAGCTTTTATGGTGCCTATTTTACTACTCAGCTTCATGACTTACATTTGATCACAATAATGTATGCTTTGTTTTTTTTTCCCTTTTCCTCTTTTTAATATGAAGCTTTTTTCCCCAAGACAATACTGAAGAGAGGCTACTGAGCTCTTAACTGATGTGCACATATACTTGATACAGCATACTTTTGTTTTTTCCAGTGCTGGAAAATGGATTGCTGCAAATAGCTCAATGTAGCAGAACATGACAACATTTCTCCCAGACAGTGGGCCATGACATCTGTGCCAATCAGCAACAACTGTGAATGTGCTTTAAAGTAGAAGTGTGTGGGTGTCAATGGTCAAAATGCTGGAGTCATTACTGGCCTCCATGGCCACTTCTTAGGAAAGGGGTCCAAGGCCCTTTTTTTGACACTGTACTGGACAGGGCCTGGCAGTGCTACGTACAGAGACTTGGGACTGCTGACACTCACCAGCAGCTAGATCTCCATCTCAGCAATAAAGAATGCCTCTAAAGGAACATTATGCCAAGAGTGTTTTAGAGGTGAAGAGAGTGTCTGATAAAGTGATGTTTATGAAGCTTGAAATTGATAGTGTAATGATGAATGCTGTTAGTGCATATGCTCCACAAGTTGGGTGTGCGATGGATGAGAAAGAAAAATTTTGGAGCGAGTTGGATCAAGTGCTGGTAAGTGTACCCAAGGGTGAGAGACTAGTGATTGGAGCGGACTTCAATGGGCATGTTGGTGAAGTGAACAGAGGGGATGAGGAAGTGATGGGTAGGTATGGTGTTAAGGAGAGGAATGCAGAAGGTCAGATGATTGTGGGTTTTGCGAAAAGGATGGACATGGCTGTGGTGAATACGTATTTTAAGAAGAGGGAGGAGCATAGGGTGATGTACAAGAGTAGAGGAAGATGCATACAGGTGGATTATATCCTATGTAGGAGGGCCAGTCTGAAGGAGATTGGAGACTGTAAAGTGGTGACAGGGGAAAGTGTAGTTAAGCAGCATAGAATGGTGGTCTGTAGGATGATGATGGTGATCAAGAGGAGGAGTGTGAAAGCAGTGACGGAAGAGTTAAGACAGGCACTGGGAGGCAGTGAAGAGTTACTGAACAGCTGGGTAACTACAGCAGAACTAGTAAGGGAGACTGCTAGAAAGGTGCTTGGTGTGACATCTGGACAGAGGAAGGAGGACAAGGAGACCTGGTGGTGGAATAAGGAAGTACAGGAGAGTATACAGAGGAAGAGGCTGGCGAAGAAGTGGGATTGTCAAAGAGATGAAGAATGTAGACATGACTATAAGGAGATGAGACGCATGGCAAAGAGAGAGGTGGCGAAGGCTAAGGATAAGGCATATGGAGAGTTATATGCGAGACTGGACACTAAAGAGGGAGAAAAGGACCCGTACCGACTGGCTAGACAGAGGGACAGAGTTGGGAAAGATGTGCAGCAGGTAAGGGTGATGGAAGATAGTGAGGGAAACGTACTCACAAGTGAGGAGAGTGTGTTGAGTAGATGGAAAGAGTACTTTGAAGGGCTGATGAATGAAGAGAATGAGAAAGAGAAGGTTGGATGATGTGGGGATAGTGAATCAGGAAGTAAAACAGATTAGCAAGGAGGAAGTAAGGACAGCTATGAATAGGATGAAGAATGGAAAGGCTGTTGGCCCAGATGACATACCAGTGGAAGCATGGAGGTGCTTAGGTGAAATGGCAGTGAAATTTTTAACCAGATTGCTTAATGAAATTTTGGAAAGTCAGAGGATGCCTGAGGAGTGGAGAAAGTGTTTTGGTACCTATCTTTAAGAATAAGGGTGATGTGCAGAGCTGCAGTAACTACAGAGGGATAAAATTGATCAGTCACAGCTAGAAGTTATGGGAAAGAGTAGAGGAAGCTAGGTTAAGAAGGGAGGTGATGATTAATGATCAACAGTATTGTTTCATGCCAGGAAAGAGCACTACAGATGCAATATTTGCTCTGCGGGTATTGTTGGAGGAATACAGAGAAGGTCAAAAGGAGTTGCATTGTGTCTTTGCGAACTTAGAGAAAGCATATGACAGGGTGCCTAGAGAGGAGTTGTGGTATTGTATGAGGAAGTCAGGAGTGGCAGAGAAGTATGTAAGAGTGGTACAGGATATGTACGAGGGTAGTATGACATTGGTGAAGACTGCGGTGGGAGTGACAGATACGTTTAAGGTGGAGGTGGGATTATATCAAGGATCAGCTCTGAGCCCTTTCTTATTTGCAGTGGTGATGGACAGGTTGACAGATGAGATCAGACAGGAGGCCCCGTGGACTATGATGTTTGCAGATGACATTGTGACATGTAGTGAGAGTAGGGACCAGGTTGAGGAGACCCTGGAGAGGTGGAGATATGCTTTAGAGAGGAGAGGAATGAAGGTCAGCACGACTAAAACAGAATATATGTATATAAATGTGAGGGAGGGTAGAGGAATGGTGAGGATGCAGGGAGTAGAGTTGGTAAAGGTGGATGAGTTTAAGTACTTGGGATCAACAGTTCATAGTAATGGCGAGTGTGGAAGAGAGGTGAAGAAGAGAGTACAGGCAGGGTGGAATGGGTGGAGAAGAGTGTCAGGAGTGTTTTGTGACAGATGGGTATCAGTAAGAGTGAAAGGGAAGGTCTACAAGAGGGTAGTGAGACCAGCTATGATATATAGATTGGAGACAGTGGCATTGACGAAAATGCAGAAGTCAGAGCTGGATGTGGCAGAGTTAAAGATGTTAAGATTTGCACTAGGTGTGACAAGGATGGACAGGATTAGGAATAAGTATTAGTGTCTCAGCTCAGGTTGGACAGTTTGGAGACAAAGCAAGAGAGGCGAGATTGCGTTCGTTTGGACATGTGCTGAGGAGGGATTCTATGTATATTGGGAAAAGGATGCTAACGATGGAGCTACCAGGTAAGAGGAAAAGAGGAAGGCCTAAGATAAGGTTTATGGATGAGGTAAGAGAGGACATGCAGGAGGTTGGTGTGAAAGAGCATGATGCAGAGGACAGGAAGAAATGGAAACACATGATCCGTTGTGGCGACCCCTAATGGGAACAGCCGAAAGAAGATGATGATTGGAAAAGATAACAATGCTCTGATGGGCTGGCTGGAGGCTTGCTCAGATTGGCTGTCTCACTGGAAGAGAAGACTGACTCGCAGAACACAGAACAGTATGAGGTAGGGCTGCCTGAACTGATGGGGGCATGGATGCTTATTATCTAGGCATACAGAAAACCCTCTCCACAACCTCACAAAGGCAGAATGCCTAGAGGAAACAGAAATCGATGGCTCCAAGGCTGAAATCTCTTGGGCTGTAGCTCTAACACCTGTCAGCACTCTACCGAAGGAGGGAGTCAGACCCGAGTTATCCAGCACCGAGGCAGAAGAGACCGCTCCAAAAGCTTCAAAGTCAACTCCAAGCCCGCAGATCCAGTGCCAATGCTTCAACTCTGAATCCTCCAACTCCAAAACACTCTGAACTTGGTCGACTCAGGGAAACCATCAGATCAAAAGAACAGCCATTCTTCAGATCCGAAGTAGATACCCCCAGTAATCTTGGATCCGACAGCTCTGAAACAAGGATGGATTGGAGAAGGAGATACCAAAAGGGAAGTGGACAATTGTCAACTCTCAGGCAAAGAAGGGGTCATAACTGGCAGAATCACCATCTATTATCTGTGCTCTGAGAAACTTCCATCATCCTGTGCATGTCTGCTTCTAAAAAGCTTCTAGAGGATCAAAGAGAACATAGTGGAAGGAAGCCTAGAATGCCTCTGAGGTGACTCTTCTAGGAATGGAGATGGAAGTCTAGATGAAAGAGAATCCTATGGAAGAGGAGGGGTACAGTGGAGATTTAGAACTTTGAGCTGCGGATCAGAGACTGATGAATCTTGACTTTTTTAGGATCTTGGTAGGGGGGTCTGGTTCAGGGAGCTGAAGCTGACACTGAGGGACAATTAGGAGACCTTTCCAGGACTCCTTATCTTTAGTTTAAGAATTAACTTTTGCCTTTTCTAACTTGGGTTTGAGCTCCAGCCACCAAGGAGGAAGATTTGGAAGTTAAGAGATCCAGCAAAATTAACTTGTGATCAATTAAGGCCCAAGAATTGAATCTAGAACAAATATCAGTGTCTCTGTCAAGGTAGGCTGGACACAGACAATAAACACATTCCCTATGGGCATCATAATTAGGGATCTCATGCCCACAGGAAATACATTTTTTTAAACCCAAAAGGTTTCTCTAACATAGTATAAACACTACCAAGGACAGGATGATAAAACAAATTCTTAACAAAAAGGCCAAGAAGCAATAGAGTTACACTTATCTATAATAATAGCCAAGCGATTTTTTTTTTGGAAAAGAGAAAAGAGATAGAAGGGAGACACTACCAACAATTGTAGTAAAATACTCAAAGGGTACAAAGGAATACCAGCAATAGTAATTAAAAAAAAAATACCGCACACAGTAACCTAGCAATAAAAAAGATGAGGAAGGATGCTAAAAAAGTATATTACGGGAGGAAGGAAAAAGAAAGACAAAATATCAAATAGTTAATAATTCACAAATACCAGTGGAAGGAAAAAAATCTTAAGATTATATCAAAATTGCTCAAGAGCTAGGAGTCCGTATCGGATACCTAATGGTGGCAAATGAGATCACAGGTATGTTAAGTTGGAGATGCATTATGGGTAAAGGAAGGAACTTGAGAATTCTAGGATCCAATGATATGGAAGAAGCAGATCAGTTGGATCAGAGCATTGAATTCGAATCCATCAGTCAAGGAATGAAAATGACATCAGATCTTTAAATTTTGGGGTATTGACTATGGCAGCAAATTTACTTTTGTTTCAGTTGTGCATTGCTTAATTTGCTGGTTTTGTTATGGAAGTTATGTTTAATTCGCTGGATAGCTTTCTCACTCTGGTTGCTGTTGTTTTTCTTTCGGCTTTTCCCATTTAGGGGTCACCACAGCGGAACTCCGGTCCGCTAATGATTGGCAGTAGATTTTTACGGTGCCGAGGTGCCAGCTTGACACCCAACCTTCAACGAAGGCACACCCATTCACGCATGTCTTTCAAACGCTACTCGACTGCGGGGTGGACATGCAGACTCCACACAGGAGTAGCTCCAGCTGAGAATCGAAAGGGAGAACCTCTTGCTGTGAGGCGACAACACTACTGCTGCACCACCGCGGCTTAGCTTTCTCACTCTGGTAAAAACAATATTTAAAAATTTTTTCACCTTGTAATTTATGTGTTTAACAGTTCAAACTGTGAATGTACTTAATTCGGCTGCTGCTTCCATTACAACATGAAAATGGTCTTTTTCATGCATCCATTTCCTCACATGTTCCTTTAAGATTACAGGGTTGTGATGACTCCAGAGTCTCTTGTTACAAGGCAGCAACAGTTCTTTCAACTTCATTATACCCACCATGTACCTTTTGCAACATCCTGTTGCTCTTTTGCTCAGTGTGACCTTCACAATTAACAAGAATGCACACCTGTGATGAAGTCTCTCGACTTTTGATGAACATTCGTACTGTGTGGGATTTCTTAAATACAATCCACTAGATATCTTTACACCCAAAACCTAAAAGACTACAAATTCATAACCAAGTCATAGAAATTAAAAAAATAATAATTTTACTGCCAAAATTCTTAGAACATTTATTTACAATTATTCTGAATTAAAGACACTCTTCTTCATTAGTCTGTTACAAGAAGAAATGACAACATTCTGACCATATGTAGAACTTTGGTGTGAATGCCATAACTCACTGTACAAAGAAATATGAATTTAACATTTCCACAGGAATCATTACTTCTTCTAAGTGTACAGTACAGTTCAGATGTAATTCATAGTCCAAATGAGCTATGTACATTCAGCAGGACAGTCATGTAAGGGCTGTTCTCCATCATTATATCCGAATACGCAATCATCTTTCACATCTAAGCTTCAGCCACGACCATGTCACGTGCCACCTGGAATGCAGCAATGAGGGAACTTAACTGAATCTTCTCACTTGTCCCAGAAGCCAGCCTGTGCCTATAAAAAGAAATGGGAGGAAAACAATTAGTGACATGTAATTGTGCAAGCGTATAGCTGCATTTCTTGTTGTACATGGTTCACATAGTGGCAAGTCCTGCTTTTTTTTTTTTGAGGGGGGGGTGACAAATGTAAATCATTGATGGATTGACATCCCAATGAGAAATGGTTCCACTCCTTACATTTATTGCTAGTTAGGACAGCGCCTCTTCACACAGTAATTGGCAGCCAACTTCCATGAAATGGGTAGGCATCTATGCAAACAGTCCATTAATGGACAGCAGTTTTTTTTCAAGGACCCAAGACCCTTCTTGTCACTGCTGCTTTATACTAGTATTTTTGAGACTAACAATTAAAACACAACATCTCATACATTAAAACTTCCAAAATGTACTTTACCAGAAACACTGCTATAAAGTCTGGGGTGCAAAAGGTTAAGGTACAGAATAGTCTTATGATGTTTAGTCAGACAGAACAGAACAAAGAAGTTATGTCTTACCATAACGTTCCATCTGAGCTGTCTGTCATTTATCATCACCTGTGGGTTCAGTTACAATCCTTCGGAATAGACTGATGTTTTTATACCTTGTGAACTCAAGAAAAAAGAATAACTCTGGAGCATATCCCTTACCCATAATGATTAGGGAGATTACGTCAGGTCTACTTTGCTGTTAAGTGAATGAAGATGTAAAAATAAATGAGAGAGACCAATTGGGAGCAGAATTATATTCCAAAAGGAACAATCTCGGGTGAACGTTCGTTATCCCAGGAAATCAGGCAGGGGGAAGGAGGGAAGGGAGCTGATGACAAAAGACGACGGACATCTCAGATGGAATGTTATGGCAAGACATAACTTATTTATCTGAAGTGGTCAATCTTCACTCTGTCATCACCTGTGGGACAGAGTCCCCAGCTACTAAGAACCCTGGGTGGTTCAAGGAAGGATATTCCTTAGCACCATGGTACCAAATGATGCTTTTGCCCTACAGACCAAGTCTAATTTGTAATGAGAAATAATAGTATGAGGAGACACCCAAGTTGCTGCTGCACAGATTTCATCCATGGAAGTTCTGGATTGGAAGACAGCAGAAGTAGCTATCGCTCTAGTTGAATGTGCTTTCGGTGGTAAAGGTAAAGAAATACCCCTCATCCTATAAATGAAAGAAATACAGTCCATAATCCACTTAGCTAGGGTTACTTTGTTTACAGGTTGTCCCAATTTAATATGTGAAAAGGAAACAAACAGCTGATCAGACTTCCTTAGTCTTAGTTGTCTGTGAACATTTAACAGATGTAATGAGTACTCCCTCTTGTTAGAATAATTTGGAAAAAACACCAGAAGGTTAATGCATTAAGTTTGATTTCAGACACAACCTTAGGTAGAAAGGACGGGTTGTTTCTGAGGGAAACTCTAACCTTGTGAAAAATCAAATATGGCGGTCTAGGCTAAAGTGCTAGAATTTTCAAAGTTCTTCTAGCCGATGTAATGGCTACTAAAATTATAGTTTTCCGGGATAGAAACTTTAGATCACATCTAGTGGCTGGCTCGAAAGGGGGCTGTGTCAAAGCTTGCAGCATCAACATAAGGTCCCAAGGAGGAGTACGGTCCTTGTAAGGAGGCTTTAAGAAGACAGCACATTTTAAAAAGGCTTTACAAAGTCTATTTGAAGCAAGAGATGATCCATGGAAACCATTGTGAAAATTAGAGATGGCCACCAGTTGGACTTTAATCGTAGAAGTGGAAGCACCATCACTGTAAATAGAAGCTAGGAAGTGAAGAATTTCGTGAAGTGGTGCTGAAAAGTGATCAAGGTGATGTAGAGGCCCAATGAACAAAAACCTTTTCCATTTACTTGCGTAAAGTTTGTGAGTATTTGGTTTATGGGATGCCAAAATTATGCATCTAACTGGGGAAGAGAGCACATTATGCCTGACCACTAATGGAATTGGAAATACCAAGCTGTCAGCTTGACAGTTGTAATGACTACACAAACATTTTGAATTTGATGAAACTTATGAATTTGTTCAGCTTAGAAAAGATCAGAATGGGTCTCAAAGATACATCTTTCTTTGAGATGAGCAACTGTCTGAAGTAAAATCCCTAACATACTTCACTGGTGGACTTCTCCTATGTACCATATACAACTAACAAAGTACCTCATAGCTACACAGTGAGCTGCTCTTAAAGGATTGGGAGCAATAATCATAAAAAGTGGAATGGCTTTGAAGTCTAATGTATAACCTTGTTAGATAATGTCCCTAAACTACTTATTAGCTGGAACCATTGCCCTAACCCATTTGGACATTAAATGGGACCACTGTCACAAACCTGTTGGGCATTAAATGGAACCACTGCCTTCAAAGTGAATCAACTTGCTGCTTAAGTAGTAGCACAAAGGGAAGGCAATGGGAGAAAAGGTGGGTGTTGCAGTGGGATATTCACAGTACTATACAGGGAGCTCATGGGTGAGAAAGGAGTTTCCATCCCTCCCCATGCCTTGTTGGCTTCTCCTGTCCTGCAATCATGCCACAGCCACAATGATTTTTTTTTTCTTAAAAACTTGTCTACTTAAAACTATTTTGTCAGTCTGCTTTTTATGAAAAGATCACTACTTAGGTGGGCAATTTTGGTCATATTTGTAAACAGAATGGTGAAAATCTATTTCACTGGCAATCATTTTGCATATTTTTTTTTCAAAGTACTTGTCTAAAAGCCTCGGTGGAAGGTGACCCAGTAAGCTGACTATCCAAGACCGCACAAGGAATTTGTTCTTTCACATCTTCTGGCAGAGGCTACAATCCTATCTATTCATGCTTTTCTGGACTATATTGGTGGCTACAAATCTGCTACACAAATCTGCAGAATCACTCCCATACTGCACAGTATGTATACCCTCACCTTGTGTGTGTGGTACAGGCAAATTTGCTCATTTTGCTTTTTAGATTTCTGCGTGGGATATCTGAAACCCTAGTTTTGATCTGCTTGAGGAAACATTATTAGGCACACCTGGTAATTGCCCTGAAAGCTAGGGCAGTAGAGGTACAGAACCTTCTTGTCAAACTGAAACACTACCCTGCTCTCCTTATCCTTTAAGAGCGTACATGGATCTGCAGTCAATGCTGATTCTCCAGTAGCACATTGGAACCACAGCCAGCTAGATGTACAACTTCTAAACAGATAACTAAGATTCTTTTTGCTACCCATTTTAATGAGTGAGTGAATAGGAATCTGTAAAAGGAGTTCTTTAACACCAGAAACACTGGGGGGTTCTTCCAAGGGAACATGTTCTTCCATTAACTTTTCTTAGACTTTGATACCACATTGGAGCAACAATTAAAGTACTCCTGCATTAAATTCATAGCATCACCATATGCTATGTCTTCTGCAGGGGAGCTATAAAACAGTCCTACAGTTTTCAGCAATATATCAACAGGTAAAATCTCTGGGAGTAGTATACAGAGCCTCTCCTGCACTAACAAATTCCAGTGAAACTGACAAGGATTCTTCCTTATTCTTTGGAGAAAGGGTCATCATAACTCAGGGTTGTGCAGATTAAAGCTCATCCTCTACCAAGTTTCAACAAACTTCTCAGGAAACCTTTTGGAATCAAAGGTCAAATGAGCACAAGAATAGATGCCAGAGAGGTTAAATACAGTAAAATTGGGGTCTAGAAAATTCCTAAAGCAGGCTCCCATTTCTATCAAAATGTTAAAATTGCCAAAATACCAGCACACAAAATTCAAGTGGAGTGGCAGTGACTTCTGAGGGCAGATGTCTTTTGTGGGTGCTTGGAAACTGGCACTTTCCACAGGCATCTTGTTACCACCCCTGGAAGCCTGCAAATCAGCAAACTAACTTTGAATCTATAACCTGTAACTCTAACAGACAATGACCCACCTAACAGTCTAAAAGATGCTCTCCTACATGTCTACTGCCGAATCCCCATTGGTCTTGACACCTTTTTATGCAGATTAAAAAAGGTCCTTTTTTCAGGTATCTTGCTTTAGGGACATTTGAAAGAAAACAGCCCACTCAAACCCTGCTTCTTCTTCTTTTGGCTTTTCCCAGTTAGAGGTCGCCACAGCGGATTACCTGTCCACTCATGTTTGGCAGTGGAGTTTTACGGTGTCGAGTTGCCAACCTGGCGCCCAAGCTTCCACAGAAGGCACACACACTCATGCCTAGGGCCAATTTAGTGTGTCCAATCCACCTACAGCATGTCTTTGGCATGTGGGAGGAAACCCACGTGACCACAAGGAGGACCATGCAGACACCGCACAGAAGGCACCCCAGCCGAGGATCGAACAGGAGAACCTCTTGCTGTGAGGCAGCAACGTTAACCGTTGCACCACTGCGGCTGCCCACTCATACCCTGCTGCTCCTATTAACAAAATACACCATTCAGCTGTCTCAGTCTATATGTGCAATCCAAATGGCCACAGCACCTACAATGCTGTCCTCAATAACCTGCACAGCACCAGTAGGAATTCTAGTTCAGATCTTCTGTCAAAAAGCAGCCTTAAGAGATAGTTCCTGTTCTGCATCTAGGGCTGCAGAACCAAGACCTTGTGTCATTCTTGCAGAAATTATGACGTGTTATCTGACCAACACAATCATGCCTGTTATGTTTCAAGTATGTGCGGTATTAAGATATGTGGACATTTTTCAGCAGTCTTACCCTATGTGTGGGGTCAGGTTAAGTGCCAGCATGTGTGGAATCATGAACCTCCAGATAAGGAATAAGCATATTGCAACATATGACCATTAGGCAAATACACCTATAGCATGTAAATACAAACTTTACTACAGAAATTCATACTGCAAAATGCAGTGCAAGCAATGGTGTTAACTCAAGCACATTCACCCACAAGCAAAAAAGGCTGTTTGTACACGAACCCCTGAGGTTCTGTTATCCTCCTAGCAGATATATTGGTCACAAAAAAAAAAAAAAAAAGGTTTTCCAGGTCAAGTAGCTTGACAGCAGCTGTTGGCTTGAAGTGTGGCAAAGTTAACTTCTCCAACACATAGTTGAGGTTTTGTGGGAGACAGAGGGGACACATAAGCAAGACACCTTTGAGGAACTGATTGTCTAGTAAAGAATAAAGAGGGGATTCTCAAAGATGGCTGTCACAAATTGCAGAAACGTACTTTCAGTAAGGCATAAAAGCATCCTGACTTGTAATTTTGTCTGCTGGGAAGTATCAGAGTATTAAGAACACTGACACTTGGCTAGGATCCATCCCTCTCACTGACAAAGGAATTTCTTTTTCCATTTTGCTAGTTTATAATTTCCTAGCATTAGATTTCATAGTCTCCCTTAACACAGAAAGCGTGTTCAGAAAATGCATCTAAAGGGAATGACAACTAGGTTATCCAAGCCGTCAGCCTTAGGGTCTTGAATATGGGGTCTATGAGTGACCCCTTGTTTTGGATCAAGATGTTCACAACCTGAGGAATTAAAAAGTACAGTTTTGTACCTACCATAAATGTAGATGTTCGAAGATCCACATTGCTGCAGTCATAACATGTGGGTAGTCCGCTGTCCTCGGTCGGCCCGAATACCAAAGAGTTAGGCTGGCGTCGGTCATGGTCGCTCAGATCTGACGTCAGTACGCCGTGGTATTAAAGCGCATGACCGACGTCATATCCTCAGTCTTTCTTGCCCCAGATGTCAGAAGGCCCTAAAAAGAAAGGCCATAGCCAAAAACAGAAAAACCTCCAAAACCCATGTACAAACAATATTCACAACCCAAACCACACAACCACTCCAAAATACAGAGGGGAAGGAGGGAGGGTAAATTAGACTGCAGCAATGTGGATCTTCGAACATCTACATTTATGGTAGGTACAAAACTGTACTATGTTCTTCATCTCACATTGCTGCAGTCATATCCTGTGGGTAGAATCCCAAAGCAAAGGTAAAGTGAGGTTGGCAAAATCATAAAGCATTGGGAGCTGCTAACATGCCCTGTAAAACTGCAGTGGCAAACCCAGCCCTAGATTTGGAATAAAGAGGGAGATGATAATGTCTAGAAAAAGTGTGCACTGAACTCCAAGTAGCTGCTTCCAAAATATCTTTAGTAGCTACACCCCTTAAAAAAGCAGTAGAAGTGGCAGTAGCCCTAGTGGAATGAGGTCTGATTCCATCCGGAATCTCCTTACCATGATGAGAACAACAAAAAGCAATACAATGGCCAATCCACTTAGAAATAGTTTGTTTTGAAACAGGTTTCCCCTGAGAGCCCAAAGCAAAAGAAACAAATAACTGCTGAGACTGTCTGAACCCTTTAGTTCTGCTCAAATAATAACGTAACTGCCTGTGAATATCCAAAGTGTGCAAAATTTTCTCCCCTTTATTTTGGGGATCAGCATAAAATGTAGGCAAATGAATAGATTGGTTCAAGGCCACATTTGAAACCACTTTAGGCATAAAAGTAGGGTTAGTATGCAGGGATACCCTATCCTTATGAAAAATCAGGAAGGGTTCAACTGCCATTAGAGCCTGTAATTCAGATATCCTTCTAGCAGACGTAATGGCCAACAAAAAAGCAGTCTTCCAAGACAAAAACTTCAACTCAGATGTAGCTGCAGGTTCAAAAGGAGGTAAAGTGAGTTTTTCCAACACAAAATTGAGATCCCAGGAAGGAGTAGGAGCTCACGCTGGGGTCTTATGTTCTTTGCCCCTCTAAGAAATTGCTTAAACAAAGGATGAGAGAATAATGGTGGGTCACAGTCATAGTGAGCAGAAATGGCTGCAGCATGAACTTTTACAGAGGAGAAAGACAAACCCTTGTCTAATAATTCTGTAAGATACTGAAGTGAAACACTCAAATTAGGCCCTGAAACATCAAAGCCCTTTGCTTTGCTCCAAATAAAAAATCTCCTCCATTTATCAGCATAAACTTTCCTTGTACTAGGCCTTCTGGCCTCCAAAATGACATTCAAAACTTGTTGAGGAAGCTGCGACCTTCCAGGTTCTAGAACAGAATATGCCAGGCCGTCAGATGCAGGGACTGTATCCTGACATTGAGGAAATGATTGCCTGCCTGGGACAAAAGGTGTGGAATTGAAGGCAAAGGCCAAGGAGGCTCCCGTACTAAACTCCTCAGCAGAGGGTACCAGTGCTGCCGTGGCCAATCTGGAGCTATTAGAATCATGGAGGGCTTGTCCTGTCTGACCTTCAAGAGCACCTTGGGAAGGAGAGGCAGAGGAGGAAAGGCATAGACGTGAAGATTGTTCCAACTGAATGATAGAGCATCCACTTTCCAAGCTTTTGGATGAAACATCTTTGTGCAAAACTTTGGCAACTGGAAATTTAGTGGAGAAGCGAACAGATCTATGTCTGGAGTCCCCAAAATCACTGTCAACTGTCGAAATACATGAGGATCCAACTTCCACTCGTGGGGATCCACCATCTGTCTGCTCAAAACATCTGCTAAGGAGTTCTGTGCTCCTGGCAGAAACCTTGCCTGAAGAGTGAGGTGCAGACTGAGAGCAGTCTCCCACAAAATCATAGCTTGCCTGCAAAGAGGGTACGCATGGGTTCCCCCTTGCTTGTTGATGTACCACATGACAGTTGTGTTGTCTGTTTGAATCAACACTTGTCCTGGGTGAAGTAGATCCTTGAAAGCCATCAATGCAAATTGGACTGCTAACATCTCCTTCAAGTTGATATGCAAATGTTGAAGTCTGGCAGGCCACGTGTCTTGAACCCATTTTCCATTGAGGTGTGCTCCCCAAGCTTTGTCTGAGGCATCTGTCGTTAAGATCTGACTCGCCTCTGGTCGGGTCACAGAGAGTCCCTTGTTTAGGTGACATTCCTGAGCCCACCATAAAAATTCCTTTTGAATGCAAGGTATTATCTGAATGACAGTGTCCAAATCGTGGCAGTGTTGAGTCCACACACTTTTGAGATACCATTGTAGCTTCCTCATATGCAGTTTGGCATTGGGAAGCACCAGAATACAAGATGCCATGAACCCCAAGGCTTGAAGGACTGTCCTTGCAGTCAGCCTGGACCGTAGAGACAATTGTTGGACGTAAAGTGTAAGATTTCTTTGCTTGTCCGGGGTCAAAAAAGCCATCTGAGAGGCTGTATTCAGTCTCACACCCAGAAAGCACATTTCCTGAGAGGGTACTAGACTGGACTTTGTTTCGTTCACAGAATACCCTAGGCACCTTAACACTGCCATAACATACTGTAGATGATGAAGTAGCTTGTCTTTGTCTTGAGCAAGAATCAGGCAATCGTCCAAATAAGGATAAATTTGTATTCCTCTTAACCTTAAGAAGGCTATCACCAGAGCCAGGACCTTTGTGAACACCCTGGGCGCAGTAGATAAGCCAAAGGGCAATGCAGAGAACTGATAATGTAAAATCCCAGCCCGAAAATGCAGGAATCTCCTGCAACTGGGCCTGATAGGAATATGAAGATAAGCCTCTTTGAGATCCAGAGTTACCATCCAGTGATCTTTGCCCAACTGAGGCAGAAGTTGTTGCAGAGTCAACATTTTGAATTTTGGAATGTCCAGGTATGTGTTGAGGATAGATAAATCCAAAATTGGTCTCCAAGTGTTTCCTTTCTTTGGTACAAGAAACAGGCGAGAATAAAATCCTAGGCCCACTTCTGACAGAGGGACCTGCTGTATAGCCCCCATTTGAAGAAGTAAAGAAATCTGTTTGTGAGCCTCCACCCTTTGCTGAGGAGGAACGTCCGGCATGCCTTTGAAAGGAGGCAATGTGTGGAAATAAAACTTGTAGCCTCGGTCTATAATGTCCAACACCCATTTGTCCTGGGTGACTAGAAGCCAATTTTGCCTGAAAAGTGCCAACTTTCCTCCCAGAGGAGCTGCCAGACAGGAAGGATCTGGCAGCTGAAGATGCAGGTCATTGGGTCTGTTTACGAAAGGACTGGCCCCTGCCCTCACCTGTAGATTGTGCAGGGGAACTCCACGTTCTAGGCCTGAAAGAACCCTGAGCTCTGCCCCTACCACGTCTAGATCTGCCCCTAGACTGTAAATCAGAAGAAGGGTAAGCCCACCCCTTAGTAGGCCAATTTCTGCTAAACTTAGGGGGCTGCACCTGCAAAAAATCCTTAACAGTCTGCATAGACTTAGCTTTGTCTTCCATTTTCTTCAAGACTGACTCCACAGGAGAACCAAACAAAACTTCAGACTGAAGAGGAGCATCCAAAATTCGAGCTTTAACATGCTCTGACAAGTTCTGATCCTTAAGCCAGGCGTGCCTACGAATAACTGATCCAGTGGCAGCCACCCTGGAAGAAGCCTGTAAAGCATCGAAACCACACTGCAAAGAATGCTTACCCACCTGATCAGAGGCATGAACCAAATCCTGTAATTCCTTACACTCTATGCCCTCTGCCAAAGCATCTACCTTAGATTTTAACTGAGCAAGAAGAAAATTCTGGTACTTCAACATATGAAACTGGCAATTCAAAGCCCTCATTGCTAGAGTGCAAGAGGTATACACTTTTTTACCCCACCTATCCAAAGCTCTAGAATCTTTATCCATAGGAACCTGATTCTTTACAACAGAAGCCCTGACCCCCTTAGGTCCCTGGCTAATAGTTTCTGGATCAGCCCTTGGGCTCTTATACAGATATTTATGAGCCTCTGGCACTCTGTAATACCTATCTGGTTTAACCGGTGCAGGAGGCAAAGAGTCTGGCTTAAGGGAAGCCTCAGAGAAAACATCCTGAACAACATCCAAAACAGGAGGTATAGCCAAGGGCCTATGTTGTGGTAAAAACAAAAATTCCCTAAGCCTCTTTCGGGAATCTGAGAAATCCTGACCTTCCCATTTAAAATGCTCCCTCATAGAATGCAGGGTTTCTGAAAATGAAAAATCCTCTGGAGGAGAAGCAGAAGGAGTAGAATCCTCTGCGTCTGAATCAGAATAAGGAGGAAAATCCTGAATGTCTTCAGCCGAAGACTCTGAGTAATCTGAAGAATGTTCCAAACCTTCCACCTCAGGCTCCACCCTAGGCCTCTTATCTGGGGGGGGCATAGAACCTCTGATTAAAGAAATCAAATCTTCAGCCATTTTAAGCATGTGTTTTTTAGGTACAGAACCTGCAGAACTAGGACTGACACCAGAGGAAGACAAACCAGGCCTGACCTTGGAAGGTACCTTAGAGACAGGAGGGGAAGGCCTAACCACCTTATGCAAAGAAGGGAGCACAGCCACCTGAGAGGCCCACTCAGCCTGACCCAACTCCTGAGAGGCCACATCTTGCAAAATTAACGGCTCCCCCTGAGCCTCAGCTGAAACCTCGGCTGGATCCACAAATTCCACCGTAGTTACGACTCATCCTGCTTGGACTTTAACGATTTTTCCTTGCGCTTCTTAGCGGTAGCGGGCGTCGGAGGATCCGACGGCATATTGTAATTACACCGCTTACCGAAGACAAGCCTAGCGCAATCTAACCTACGTTTAATGGTGCGCTTATTAAATCTAGCACAAAAGCGACACTCGACTACGTCGTGCTCAGGCCCCAAACAAGGAATACAGAGAGAGTGGTAATCCCTATGAGGTATCTGTTTCCCACAAGAAATACAATTATTCACTTTTTCTGACATCCGGATTTAACTGAGGCAAGAAAAGACAAAAATATTCCCCAACGGGGTACTTAGCCCAACTTGGTTTTCGGTCTGAAACTCAGAATACGAAAATTTCAGAACGCCGAACGGCACTTGCAAACGCTGCTTCTGCTTCGGACCATGCGGCAAGAAAGACTGAGGATATGACGTCGGTCATGCGCTTTAATACCACGGCGTACTGACGTCAGATCTGAGCGACCATGACCGACACCAGCCTAACTCTTTGGTATTCGGGCCGACCGAGAACAGTGGACTACCCACAGGTTATGACTGCAGCAATGTGAGATGAAGAACATCAGGCTTTGACTTTTCCATACTCAATGCACAGAACCCATTCTGCTTGGCCAAAAAAAGGAGATGTGAGTAGCATTTTTGAACCATTTTCCCTTGCCTTCAAAATTACTGAGAATAAGAGAAAAGGGACAGAAAGCATAAAAAATACATAATCCCCAGTTTATCAATAATACATGTGATGCCTATGTCCCTAAGGCTGTGGTCCTGGTACAACATTTCTTAACTGTTGTTTTTCTGGAGAAGCAAAAAAGATCTACTGCTGGCTCATTTCAAAGGACCCAGAGTGTAATTTCTTGATTCGCCGGGGAGGGGGGGGGGGGGGGTCATTTTGTTTAGTCAGTTTCATGTCTGACTACTGGGCCAAGTGCACTGCCTTCTCAGTGAGCTTTCACAAAAGGTACAATTGGGTTCTCTTGCTTGCTAATAAACCATATCACTTTTGTTCAAGTTCCCTTGAATCCTCAGTTCCCCTGAGTGGTCTCCCCACAAAGCTACGCCTAGAAAATATGTAGTAACTGACTGGATGTCCAGGCCTGGCTTGAATGAAATCTCCCAAATGAGGTTAATTGTTGAATCTGCCATAAGAGCTTTTTCCTGATACAAAGCAGCAAGGGGATGGGGCACTGCAGGGAGTGGGCATACTGACAGCATCTGTTCCCTCAGTACCACTTTACTCTTGTAAGGTGTTACCGGAGAGTCCATTAGAGCAAAGAACTCTATTTAGACCAGTGTTCTAAGGAATTCCCTGCCATTAATCTGATTTTGTTGTTCTATGAAAGTGAAATATGAGTTGAGGAACAGCAACTTCTCGGAAGGAAGGAAGGCATTGCTGCACTTTGTTCTGCCAAGAGTGGCTGATGGCCAGTCTTTATGTCAAACTCTGAATACTGTGGCTCACTTTAGAGCATTGTATTGGATTACGCAAATCATATGCACTGTTTCAGGTGTTTTCTTTCTCCACTGTAAGACAACCATGGAGTTAGGTGGAGCCAAGCCTTTTCTTCTCCCACCATTTTTTTTGTGTGCGTTAAATGTTTTTCAAGTTATACTTTTCAGAATTGAATTTTCAAAAAAGCTTAACTGAAATTTTTGCAATTCAATCAAACATAAGGAAACCAAAACAAAATACCCCACGGTTTGCAATATCCAGAAGGGCTCACAAAAACTTTGAAAGGGCATTAGATGCGATTTGGACAGATTCAAAAAGAGTCTTGGACTCTGGAAGAAGGGCAGGTTAAAGTCATCTGCATATCATCTTGGCTAGTAGCCTGAACCAGGTAGATATCTAGGTGGGAGTAAATGCGGATACCCTTGGTTGTATGGTATGCAATTACTGCAACCAGGGTATCTGTAAGCACCTTGAATGCAACACGTAAAGCAAAAGGGCAAATGAGCAAATTGGTAGAGCACCCAATACTTTGGATCTCAGGTACTGTCCATCTGTTCTTGTAGTGGGTATGTGGACATAGACATCACTCAGGTCTAGAATAACCACAAAGACTGTAACAGTAAAGTGAGTAGGGCCTGCAAGGTAAACATTCCTAACTTTGACAGGTGTAGAAATTTGTTTAAACTTGACAAATGTAAAGTTGCAGAGGATGCATTTTCCTTGTGATACAATAAAACCCTGTGCCTTCTTCCTGCTATGATGATCTCTCTCTCTCCAGTCCCACCTTACACAGTCCAGTAGTATGGGTTGGATTATCTGATGTGTTTCAGTGATCACTAAGGGAGTGCCTGAGAACCCTAGCCTTTTTATGAAGTGAAAACGTGTCTGTCTCAACATATGCACGTCTAAAGTGTCTTGAAAGATTTTCCCTTTCTTTTAGTAGTAGTCCCAGATGCCCCCCACCCCCAAGTTTAGGGTAGGGATAGTACAGAGGAAGTTGGATTGGAGTGAGATACTGGTGGGGAGAGAAGAATTGTTATGTCATAGCTATTTCACAGTGATGTCCTGGCCTGGAGGCCCCACATTTTCTAGGCCAGCCAACACACATTCCCAAGCATATTTTCCCTTGGCTTAATATTGAATTTAGCAAGTCTACTGCGGTAGTGGTGCTGCGGTAGTGTTGTCGCCTCACAGTTAGACGTTGCCCGTTTGATTCTCAGTTAGAGCGTCTTCTGTGTATCGACATGCGTGAATGGGCGCTCCTTTGTTGAAGGTTGTGCGTTAGGCCCAGCAAGCCAGCACGTAAAAATCTACTGCCAATCATTAGCGGACCAGAGTTCCACTGTGGCGACCCCTAACCGGGAAAAGCCGAAAGACACAAACAAACCAACATGCCTGAGGGTCCACGAAACATGTTACAATCTCATTCACAGCTTTAGATTATCATACTACTTCGTCAAATCTGATACTACACAGTAAACTGCCAAATCTCAACATATTTTTTTTAACAAAAATATTTCTCAACATTAACCGCAACTTAAATTTACAGGCAAATCGGAAAGCAAAATCTTTTCGCTGTATATTATGACTTCTTGCTTCAAACACTGCACACATTTACATTAAAAAAGCTTTCTTTATACATAAATTGCATAATGAGTTTGATGCACATGTGTACAATAATTAGTCCTAAACAGATTGGGAAGAGAGACTGGATAAGCAGTTCACAAGGAAACAATGGAAGGACATATGTATGGCTCCCAAATATGCAACAGTCTACAAGATTTAGTATTTTTGCTAAGACGTTTTTGCATAGGTATTTTTATACTCCAAGCAAACCCCAAAGAAATTTTCCTCAGCAAGATGGCAAATGTTGACGGTGTGATGGGGAAGAAAGAGGTAACTGGAAACGTACGTTTTGAGACTGTAATAAGTTGGTAGACCTTAAAAATTCTGTACACAGTACTTCGCCAGAAATATTGGTTGAGCAAATGGGTGTAATTAAGGAAGTGATTTTTGAGCTGGAATGCTGGATCTGAATTGCCTAGACACAGTAATGACTTGTTAAATTTAATTCCTGTAGTTGCCGAAAAAGCATTTACTAGAAAATGGAAATCAAAATCTTAACTGTATTTGAAGTATTAAACATTGCTAGAAATAAAAGAAGTGGAAGTGGGATCTTTAGAAAAGGGTAAGAACAAATTTCATTAAAAAAATGGAAATTCTGTGATCAATACATGCAGAATAATGTCTTATGGGAGAATTGAGGTTTAAGGGAAGGCAGGAAATGATCAATTTATGTAAAGATGAATTGATGTTAAATATACAAAAGAATACATGTGCTGCACAATGTTTGCAGCTGGGAATATGCTAATATGGGTTGTTTTCTTTTAAATGAGTATATGTTTGCCTACGTTTTTACGTGATAATTCGATAAAGGTGTTAAAAATAAATAAAAAAAAAAAATCAGTCCTAAACAGACTCTATATAGCATAAAGAAAAAAGTGCTTGCCTTAGAAGGCCACCCCTGTTGATGGTACATAACTGTAATAGTATCTGTTGTTTTTTAAATGCTATTTTATATTCTGGTTTCAGCAATGACCTCAGCCAATATCTTTCTTAAGAATACCCCCCCCCCCCCCCAAACATCTTTATTAAATTATCACTTGTGACATAGGCAAATTTTACATTCATATAAAAGTATTCAAACTATGTAACATAACAAACATACTTCACATATACTGCTATATATCATATAACCTAAGCAGTATATTACATCAATTATTCAATTCCTTCTTTTTTTAAACAAGAAACATTTATTAAACCATCACTTACTACATTGGCAATCATACATTTATATAAATGAAAACAAACCACACTGACACAAAGCTAGTTGCAAGCATTTGGTCTGGTTGCTATTCAAGGTATCGACCAAGAAAAGGCTACAAGCCTACAGACCCTTGCATCATCTGGGACAAGACTGTGGATAACAAAACAGGCTGTGGCCTGCTTTTCATCTTGGGATTGGTGCTAACATTTTGCTTCTGGTGAGAGAAGAAGCAAAGTAGCATTGTATCCCAACAGAATGAAGCTGTGGTCAGACCAGCATTAGTAGTAACCAGGCAGTAGCCATTCATGCGACTACCCTCTTTTCATCATTCTTGACAAGCTAATTCTTTGTTTTCAGTAAGTACTACTTGATTTGCTTCTAACTTAAGAAAAGTTGTTTACTTCATCCTTAAATTTTCATGGTCTACATATTAGTTTTCTCTCAAGTGTTTGGCAGTGCTCTGTATAGACTCAGACACCTTGACATTTTTCCTATGATAAAACAACTGAAATTTCTCCAATACCTAGATGCACACAGGACAATTAGCTTGCAGTGACAAGCACTGTCCCCATAGTTGCAAACTGGATACTCCTGACAGTGATTGATATTCTCACTCTGTCTAATAAAAGGGTCTGTTGCCATGGATATGAACTTTCCTACTGACTCCATTACTGGCTTGGTGGATATGGGCATCCTGAGGCAATGTAGAAATTCCCTCATGTTTACTAACAACCAATTAATTCTCAAACAAACTGATATGGTATGTGAGAGATGTATTTACACAATGTCAATGGAGGCAAAACTCTCACATAAAAGTACTCCTAATGTCAATAAAGTTGTCAGTAGTACACATGCTGCAGCCATCATGCACAATTCAAAGCAGACATATCGACCCACATATGCTGAGGCACTTAACTGTACCCTTCCTAAACCACAAAGACCTCCTAGATGAAGTACACACAAAAATACCCTCAGGAGCCCCAAATGCACTCTTTCAAAACAACACCCACATCAACACAGAGCTACATCTCATGGAGCTTCTACCTCTAAGCCCATAAGGAAAGTTAACACACAATCCAACATTCTGGTCATTGGAGACTCCATCATGAGGCACACTGATGTCTTTCTCACTAGTCTGTGTAAGGGGAAAGTCACGGTCAGTTGCTTATCAGCAGATAGGATCCACCACATTATGCAGGCACTCAGGTCAATGGACCACAATTACCAATATGACTCAGTCATAGCCTATGCTGGAGTAAATGACCTGAGACTTACCTCCCTAGACTATATGAAGAGAGACATCACGGAGCTCTTGGAACATATGCGTCTCAGGCTGGTATGAGCCTATCATTGAGCAACATTTTACCTTCTCCAAGGATGATGCCACAATATGAACAAAAGATGACTGATTTAGTTTCTGGTGTCATTCTAATGCAGGACAATATTTGTCAGCATGGAAGGAGATGGTCAACAGACCATTCTGCTTTGCCAGGGATGGTCTGCACCTCTCCCCTCTAGGCTTTCAAATATTATCTAAAACATTATCTTCCCAAAAGTACCTTTTTTAGCCAATGCCAAACTGAAAGTACTTCCGACAAAGCAAATCAAAACCAGGAAATCCAAAGGCTCAACGCTAGGAGTCTAAACAACAAAAAAAAAAAAAATCCACTCCCTAGAAGCCATCTTTACCCTACAGAATGCAGACTTTTGTGCGGTCACTGAGACATGGTTTAAAGCCACGGAGAGCACACCAACAGTGCTAGGTTATAATGCCTTCTACACATTTAGGCCAGCTACTTCACAGGCAGGGACTAAAGGTGGAGGTGTCTCTATTTACATCAAAGATAAACATACTTCAAGGCTGGTCAAACAGGACAATGCACTTGAGGTGTTCCAGGTTCAAATCACCATAGGTAAAATGTAACACCACTTCCTTGCAAGCTATAGGTCCTCCTCTATGACCTAGGAAACTCATACCATGTATTTAAGCTAATTAGAAACACTGACCATTCAACCCAATACCATATTCATGGGTGACTTAATTACCTCACTGTTAACTGGGAATCCTATGCGACACCAAACGTACATGGACAGAGATTCCTGGATATTGTAAACACAAACTCCCTGTGACAGATAGTCAATACACCAACCAGGGGTGCAACCGTACTGGATCTAACCTCCTGTTATTAAGTGAGAACCTGGCAAAACTTCAAGCCCCCATAAACCCTGAGGACACTGCTTCCTATGCAGAACTATTCAAAGAAACCCTGTACAAGCACGTTAATAGCCGCATAGAGGCAGCTGTACACATCAGGAAGTACAGAACTAACAAAAAACAAGCCAAGTGGAATCACAAAATCAATAGGCTGTATAACAGCAGGATGAAAATTATGGCAAAAATTAGGAGGTGCAGCACCCAGCAGGATAAAAGTACTCTCAAACTAAACAACTTGGAGGACAAATAAAGTCTACCAAAGCCAAATTTGAGGTTAAGTTTTGCCTCCCAGGCCAAGGACAACCACAAAGCATTTTTTTAGCTATGCCGCAACCTCAAAGGCAATACACTTTGTGTGGAGAGCTCATTGTAAATGGAGCCATCTATACTGAGCCAGAAGACATAGCAAACCTGCTGGCTGATAAATTCAGCTCGAACTTTACCCCTCTCTCCCCTCAACCTTTCCTAAGGAAATAATCATGACATGTAACTCCCCCCACTATCACTAGGGAACAGGTCCTTAATGCTCTCTCTACGATCAAGAACACTGCATCAATGGGCCCAGACAATATTCCAGGATGTCTTCTACATAGCATAACACATGACCTATCTCTGGAATTACTATTTAACTGTAGCCTCCAAATAGGTTTCATGCCTCATGAAAGGAGAAAGGCAACAGTCATCCCTCTGCACAAAGGTGGTCCATCTACAGACCCTGGAAACTACATACCCATAAGTCTCACTAGTCATATGTAAAGCCATGGAAAGAATCATCATGGAGATGATTAATAGAGATATAGTAAACCTCCAGACACTGGACCCAACCCAGTTTGGTTTCAAGGGCAGATCATGCCTACTTTTCCTGGTGGAATTCTTTGAGAAGGTCTCCAAAGCAATGGATGTGGGAAAATTGTTTACACTGCCTACCTTAACCTGACCAAGGCATTTGACACAATAACCCACTCGGGCATTGTTGACAAACTCAAGAAGTTGGGTACAAACCCATATGTCACCCAATAGCCAACTGACTCACAGACAGGACCCAGGAAGTTAGAATTGGAGAGTCCACCTCTACAAAGAGGCCAGTCACAAGTGGAGTCCCTTAGGGATCAGTCCTTGGACCTCTCCTTTTTGGCATTTACTTCTCAGATGTCAAGGCCAATGTCAATGTTCTCTGGCTGACTATATTTGTAGAGGATTGCAAATCAGGAGCGGTCAGTGAATCTCACACTGACACAAATGTTCTCCTGGAGGGGCTGACACAGACACACAACTGGTGTCAGAGCCATGGACTAAAATTAAATGCCAAGAAATGCATAATAGTATCCTCTGGGAAGTTGTCCATCCCTGGTAACTATCACATTGACAACACACCCCTTAGAGCTGACCCAGTAGTCAGGGACTTAGGGACATATGCAGATAGCAATCTAGCCTTTGACCATCATGTGTCTACAGTGATGAGGAAATCATTCTGTATTGCACAACTTAAAAACAAGGTATGGCATCTAAGTCCAATGAAGTCATTGTTCCACTGTATTCGGCATTCTTCAGACCTATCACTGAGTACAATGCCCCTTTGGTATGTACCTAACCAGGCATATCCAATAATTGGAACATGCCCAGAGGTTCCTCACTAAAAGGATATGAGGTGTAAGTAATGTGTCCGATGCAGACTGCTTCAAGGCTCTGTCTCTGTATTCAGTCTCCTAAAGGCTTTTGAGGGGAGATCTATGCCTGGCATACAGGGCATTGTCAGACCCCACTCTGATGGACCTCCTGAATGTCCACAAAACAAACAGCCCTAGAATTACCTGTTCTAAAGACTTAAACCTTGCATGTGATACAAATAGGCCCTGCTGGAGAGATAGGTATGTATCTCAGAGACTACCACATCTATGGAACAAGCTCCCTTATCCATGTGAAACAGAGTTCCTCCCTAACCAATTCAATTGCAACTTGGACAATTGGATTGGAAGTTGGAAATTTACCCCTGGTTTGGGACCTACGTCTCTAATTGACACAGGCAACCTGTAAATGGTTCATCTCCCAAACCCCTGCTTACACTTATCAAGGGTATCAGAACTTGTCAGAGATTTGGGATGTATGGCTAGGCTTAAAGCCCTTGCAGTCAGTTAACCTAATAAACACCTATGAACCAACCATACTGACACACTTCCAGTTGCAAACATTATACATTACTTATAGTCTACTCAATTTTTCTCACTAAAACATCACATAGCTAATTTAAGCCCTTCTGCTTTTTAAACCTCATTCCTCCCTTGTATGTATTGTTCCCACAATTCCCATTTTTCCTATGCAGTTTGTTCCTACCCCTTTCTAAAAATCTCAATTCCAGTTGTTTTATCTCTGTTACTATATTCACTACTTCCAGTACAGCTGGTGTACATTTTGCTTTCTATTTTCTAGTAATTGCTGTTTTGGCAGCCACCATTACTAGACACAGCAAGGCCTTACCATGTCTAGGTAATTCAGATTCTGTATCATAGCTCAGAAAAATCATCTCCATCGTCAGACCAATCTGCCCACCCAGCATCTCAGACAGCGCATCCCGCAGGGAATCCATAAAGTACGCCAACTGACCGCACTCCCAGAAAATATGCTCCCAATTACCTCTTTCTTCCCCTTCACACCTCCAACATTTGCTGTCTGCCTGAGGAAAAATTCTGTGGAGTCTACTTGGGGTATAAAAATATCTTTGTAAACATTTTCTTACAAATACTCTTCATAGAATAAAGGAGTCCAAAGTCCACCCTGAAGTCTTCTCACCACCTTTAATCTTCTCATCAGTTAGCACATCCCCTACTAAGATACAAACACCATTTCTAGACTTGTTTTGCTTATAGATGGTATAGCCTCTGTGCTCCACACTATGTTACTGTATAACAAAGATTAGTGCTTTCTTCTACTATAATGTCTTAACTGCAAACAATGAGCATCTTCTTCCACAGCCTGTTATTTAGCTGCTCTATCAGCAACCTATTTACAAATAAGAACTCCTTTCCCCCTTCTGATGTAAATTCTGGTGCTATCCTCCATCTACTCCACTGGCAGCCATGCTACAGGAAGTTCTCTCCACCTGTAGAGATCAGCCCTTCAGCACCTTCTGTTACAGAGTAATGAGACTTCTCTTGTACCCTCACCAAATTTGACCACCTGTATAAATACCACCTAAGGTATCCCCAGAAAAAACGGCAGAAACCTACAACGACCAGCTCTCTTAATAAAAGAGAATCAAGATAAAAGTATTAATATTTTCTAACTAGTGCTAAGATAAAAGTATTAATATTTTCTAACTAGTGCTAAAATAAAAGTATTAATATTTTCTAACTAGTGCTAAGATAAAAGTATTAATATTTTCTAACTAGTGCTAAGATAAAAGTATTAATATTTTGTAACTAGTGCTCCCACACTCTAAAATGGTCTCCCACACTACGGCTGCTCTTCTCTTTATCCTCACTACTAGAGCTTTCTTCAAAAAAGTCTTAAAGAAATAAAGCTTTTTATACTGTCACTACCTGGCTACCTTAACTGAGTCTACTAGTCTTTTCACCTGCTTCCTTTTGCCCATGTTATGCAGATCAGCCACCTTCCTTTTTCTAATATGTACCCTTTCCATATACCAAAGTTCTTTCTTACTTTTGTATTCTAGGTTTCTCTTAAACTCTCCTGATATTATTACTATGACCTGGTTGCAGCCCTATCCAGCTAAGTCTAATGCATGTATCATTTTTTTGTACTTCATACTAATATTGATCTTTCAGTTACACTTCCTGATTTTTGCACCCTCCTATTACTGTCAACCATCAGGTCTCTTCCCAATCGGGCACAGTCATTTACTCCTTGCTCTAGGGCATTTACCCAGAGCTCAGGTAAGAGCAGTTGGGGGACAGGGGGGCATTCGTTCAGGCAGACGTGAGCTTGCATTGTGTTCTCATCAGCATCTTTCCAATGAAAACATCTGAATGGCCTTATACCACCCATTGTATGTGGTCAAGAGATCCATGTCAGGTAGGCATTGTGAGCCTCTGTAGTAAGTGAGTACACACCCCTGCAGAAAGACTATAAAGGCTATCACCAATCAGTGGCTTAGTGAAACTGATGTCTGTTTACAGGCAATATATTTGCATCCAAGCCTCACCTCAGAGGACATCTGTGCAGTGTGAGAAAACTCTCTTCGCAAGACGGACACACCCATTCACTCTTGTCGGCACCATCAAGTGCCCAAAACACTAATAGAACTTTAGTCACCTGAGCAATACTTCCGACTTATCAGTGTTGCAGCATTCCTTACAACTTGGATATCCTTCAGAGGACAGCCATATGTTCAGCCAGCATACTAAAGCCTGGGACCTTCTAAGTACCGTACATCAGATGCATGTCCTATGCCCAAGGTCTAAAGTTCATAAGTGACATACGGAACACAGAGTCCTCAGAATTGAATTTTCAAAGGAGAACAGGAGCAGTCAGTGAGGAAGAAAAGAAATACGGTACATATATATTAAGAAAGAAGGAAAAAGAAGATCCCTCAACAGGAAGGAGTAAAAAAACAGGGGAAGGAAGGAGGGAGGGAGGGACAGAATACTGAGACAGTAATAAGTAGGACATCTACTATTATGGTAAGCTCTTACACAAGTTTACCAAATCCTTCCTTAATCACTGCTGCAGGTTTTTTCTTTTTCTTTTTTTTTTTAACTGTAGGGAGAGTACTATAGCTACTGTAAAGCATGATAAGAGCAAGAAGGAACTGAGGAACCCTCCAAGAACTCATGGAAAATGGACTTATTAAAATTTGCTCAGGCCTTTGAAATCACATCCAACTTGCACTGGTTAGTAAAGGGGTGTACAGAAGACCAAGTAACAGCTTCCAAAACGGATCTAGCACTGCGACCTTTAAAAAAGGCTCCAGAAGAGACAACCACCCTAGCAGAATGAGCAAGAACAGAAGTAGGAAGCTGCTAGCCTTGAAAATAACAAATGGAAATGGCTTTAGAATTCCAAGGTTAAACTGTCTGCTCATAAAACACAATTTCTTTTTCTGAAAAGAAAAAAGTTCAGATTTTCTAATATCTTTAGTATTGTCCAAATTAATATCTAGCTGCCTATGCCGATCCAAATAATGGAGAATCTTCTTACTACTATTTTAAGAAGAAAGATATGGACTGCCTGATTCAAAGATGCATCATTTACCATCCATCCATAACCCCTTTTTTCCCATTTTGCATCATCATTTACCACTTTAGGCATAAAAGGAGGATCGCTTCCAAAAGACATCCTGTCTTTGTGAAAAAAAAAGAAAAAGAAAAGGAATTCCCATAAGAATCTGAAGTTTAGAAACCATCTTTTTAGAAGTCACAGGCACCAACAAGACTGTTTTTGAGGTACAGAATTTTGAGGAGGAAGAAAGCTGCTGGATCAAAAGGTGACAGAGTCAATTTTTCAAGAACAAAGTTAAGGTTCCCAAGAAGGAGGAATGGGTTTTCTTGGAGGCCTAATATGAAAGAACCGTTTAACCTCAAACCTAGATGAAACTGGTAGATCCAGAGGCAGACCAGCAGAAATGGCAAATGAGCTTTAACAGAAAAGTATGCCAGACCAGAACTGAGCAACTTGCACAAAGAAAAGTAGGAATACCCACTAAAACAGGGTAATGCTCATTGTTGACACATCAAGAACATTTTTCTACTTTGCAACATATGAATTTTCTAGTATTAGGTTGTCTGGGCTCCTGCAACACCTGTAGAACATCCTCAGAAAACTGGTGCATAAAAGGAATAAAAAAATGGTCACCCATAGAGATAACTGTAGGGTGAGAAGATGAGGGTAAATCAGAGAGCCCTTGACCTGTGTGAGTAGTTCCATCCTATGGGGTAACTTGTAACGATTGCTCCTCGACAGGTGCAAAGGGGGAAACCAATGCTGTCTAGGTCAAACGGGAGTCACCAAAAAGATTGTATGCTTGTCCCACATGATCTTGGTAGAACTTTTGGCAACATTGGAAGAGGGTGAAATACATACAGGAAAAGGACATGTCTTCAACTTTCAAGTCACAGGTCTTTGCATTCTGTAACAGAAATTGAGAAGTTATATGTTCTGAGGGTGGCAAAGCAATCTACTCAGGGAGTACGCAACTAAATATTTTCTGTGAAGCATTCACTTGTGAGTATCCGTCCTGGATCTATTCAGACTGTCTGCCACATCACTGTGCTCTAAGGGAATACAGACTTGTTGAAGAAGTAATTGATGGCAGATTTCAAAATCCCATACTATAACTCTGCAAAGACAGTAAGACCATGTTCCCTCATATCTATGTACCACAGGACAGTGGTGTTGTCTTTGAAAACTTAGTGGAGCTGGATTGCTGTTTTTTCTGCAGTACTTTCATTAATTACTTGACTTTTTTAGAAGTTGGGGGGTTTAGTCATGGGATACATTCCTGTCCTGTCCCTGAGAAAGGTCGTGTAGAAGTGAGAATAGCCAATAACCGCTAGTTCTGAAGATTGCTTTCAAAATTGTCTGAATATTGACATTTCGGAAGCATTTCTATATATTGTCTTCAGTTTCTTTTGAAGCGTGGTGCACTAATGACTAAACGTATTTTTGCTGCCCATAAAGGAGAGTCGACCTTTTACTCTATACTCTAATATTGTCTACCAATTTACCCAGCATCCATTGCTGCTCGTGACTAGCATGCAAAACTCCTAAAACAAAACGCCACTGCCCTGATCAGATTTTTTTTCCACTCTAACCCTCCAAACCACAGAAGCCACTATCACCATACCTTAACTCTGCTAAATCTAGACATTTTAAAACCTTTGGTTAAAAAATCAAATGCAACACCTTTATCCTTGCCAGTTAAATTTCCGACACTTTAAATTTGTTTGCTTTCTTGAACATTTTTTTTCATTAAAATAATCTGTAATCAATGGACCCCCATGTTCATTTTCTTTTCTTGGTTACTGTGTTGGCTGTTTTCACATTCTTTGTATTACTTGCTTAATATGTTGCAGCAGTATTGTTCATCTTATGTGCATACAGTGCATTTGCTGTGTCACTTTTTTTTTTTAAATGTACATTTAGATTGCCTCTTATCCAGACTGAGCATGCAGTTTTATGCTGCTAAACAAATCACAACAACAAAAAAAATTGCTGGCTGATTTTCTGTAACATGTCTGTACTGTTTCCATGTGTTTGCAAAGTAGTGTAGGTAGATGCATCTAAATAACTAATTTGGCAGGTAAATTGGATTGAGTTGCTAGAATTGGTTACATCTAACACCATGGCATAATACATTTGTATAGTTTTTCATTTTGAATGAGATAGTGACTGCTCCTAGCCTGCAAATTCTCTGACTCCCCAAGTGACTTGGCCATCCTGCAGGAAGGAGCATCTCCAATGATGCCAAAATCATGGAATACAACAAAATGCCAAAAACTGCATTATTGTATGTTTTGGGAAGTAGTCTATCCCCCAAGAAACTACCACATTGACAATATATATCTGAATTGACCTATTTGTTCGGGATTTGGGAACTTTACGGATAGTGGCCTAACTTTTGACTAACATGTGCCTGTTGTAAGATAACTATCACACAGTTTATAAACAAAGGGATTGTGTCAACTAGGGATGTCATTGTCCCACTCTTCTTGCTATAAACTCTGAAATTACTGTAATTGAAGGGGTAATTCTAAGCTGTCAGTTTTCTTAACCTCTGAGTTTAAACCACTTACACTTCAGAGTATGACTTGATGACAAAGCTGTAGAAACTGTTTATAACAAGGGATTATCATTTATTTTGTAGTTTTTTATATGTCTTGATCCTGTATTGTTTTCTTACTTCAATCAAGCAGCTATAAGCATATTGCTAACTGTAGGGCATTGAGGCTGTTATTTATGCCAGTTTTTTTCAAGTCCTAAAACTTGCCTTATGCCACTTGGTAACAACACTTTCAGGATATGGCGACTCAGTTGTAAAATGTTTGCTTTAGGCTCCAGGGTCTGTGCTCACCTCCACTCACTGAGCCTATGAACTTTTTATGTTCACCAATATATATTCAGGTTTTTTTTTCTCCAAGGTGTTTGGTTTCCTCCCACCTTCCAAAAACATGTTGCTTGACTGGCTACATGTACATGTAGTTGTCTAATATATTACATTTATCTTCATTTTTGTTGCTTAGAATGTTGCTGAAAGAGTCCATGGGCCAGCTCAATTTTTTGGCTAGCAAAGTAGTTTATAAATGCAGAGCTTTGCATAAGACACTGATGTGTCATTGTTGAGAATTTATTTTGTTGTGCTAATGACTACAATAGGTAGTTGGTGAAACATCATGCTTGCATTTGTTTGCTTGTACTCAGTGTTATCATTCATTCCACAATGCAGACACACAAAAAATTCCATTTTTTTTATGGAGATGAAGGAATAATGTAATGCAAGGACAGTATGGTGGCACAAGAGACACATTTAAAAATGGATCACAAATTGTTACAGAACATAATGTATAATGATCCTTTTTGACATAACTGTTTAAGAAATTTATCAGCATGTACTGTGTTTTGTATACGTTTTCTATCCTTATGGTGGAATTTACACAGCAGTGCTGGTGTATGTTCTGGAGGGCTATGTGTTCCATGTGGTGTGGTGTGAGTGTTGACCTCCTCTTGACCAGCTATTCCTGTCTTCGCTGGAGCGTATCTGCATAGCATATTTGGTTTTGTTGATATTTTCAGTCCAACTTCCAATTCATCCAACCTATTACTTCTGATGATATGTTCAGCATATAAATATAAATTACTTGGGGTACAGATTCAAGGCATATATTGTGACCTGGCTTCTAAGAGACTACCCACAGCACTTTTTAGTTGACACAGTCCAATGTTTTATATATATATTTATTATATTTTCTTGCACTCTTGCTTTTCTTCATTATCCAGCGGATGTTGTCAAGTTGGATGCGATACTGACATCAAATCCTTCTTGCTTTATGTGAAGCATTTGCTGTGCGTGAGATGGAGGCATCTCAGCTGTACATATTTTCATAGGTTCATAGATTAGTACTAGGCTAACTGCCCTTGCAAGCCATTTTAAGCCTAGCCAGTTATCCCTTGTGAGACTCAAACCATGGACCTTGTGTTTATAAGGCAAACACCTTAACCATTAGGCCGCCCTCCAAACCCTTCGCAGAATGTTGAGATTTATTTGCCTCGTATATTTGGCCTGGCAACTTCTGTGTATGTTTTTATTTATTTATTTTTTATTGTCTTTTTTTTTTTTTTAAACCTCTAGACAGGTAACCAAGATGGTGTTTCTCATAGATGCATTGTATTGCTTAAGAAAGGAAGGGTACATGTCCTACCTTCCATTTTTTTATAATTTTACTGATGACTGCACATATCTTTCAACCATCCAAGAGAAATTATATTTTGGCTGATTTTCCTGTTGGTACTTGTACATAGGAGGAAATTTTACTGAATGGTTTTTAAGGGAAAATCTTTCATTCTGGTGCCTGTGCATACATTATATTGAAGGGCTCAATTGGGTGAATGCTTCATTTTGGTGGTTGTACATACTAGGAAATGTTGCACGCGTTTCGTTTGGGTAAATGTTTAAGTTTGGTGATTGTGCATTCCTCAACATTCTACTGAAGGGGTTGCTTGGGTGAAGTGTTCATGCTGGTTGGTAGTACATACTAGGAAATGTTACTGAAGGCTTGTTTGGTGAAACGTTTTATTTAAATGCATGTATACCTGGACATACTAATGAGGATGTTGCTTGGGGAAATAATTAATTGTGCATCAGGGAAGTGCTTGTGCATACATGTTCTGACTGCTGAAGTGACTGTTGGGCAAAATGGTTTATTGTGCCATTTTGGTGCTTGTGCATATACAATGCAAACAAGTGGAGGGGTTACTGGGGAAACATAGAAATTAAGTCTGAAAATTACATATGGTTACATTACTTAGAATACCGTAATTATACTGTAATATGCCAGCATATAAGACATCAGATACACCACTGACTAATTAATAGTGTAATGTAAAATAAGCAGACAAGAAATCACTTCTGCTTGTATTATTCTATTTGTGATTAGTAGTTGTATGACTGAGATAAAAGTTATCACTTGTTGACAACTGCCAGCATGGAGCTAACATATTTTTTGTGCATTTTTCCTGGCTTTGTCAGTCATGTGTGGAATTTAGGTGGGAGGAAGGGCTCAGTAATATGTAAGTGTTGTACTATTTTACTGAATTACTCAGGTGTTCTCCTTAGTCCGCGGTGGTGGTGCTGCGGCAGCGTTGTCGCCTCACAGTAAGATGCTGTCCGGTTCGATTCTCCGCTAGAGCGTCTTCTGCATGGAGACATGCGTGAATGGGCGCATCTTCATTGAAGGTTGTGCGTCAGGGCTGGTAACTCGGCACGTAAAAAATCAACTACTAATCATTAGCGGACCGGAGTTCCGCTGTGGCGACCCCTAACCGGGAAAAGCCGAAAGACACAACAACAACAACTCAGGTGTTCTCCTTACTGATAATAAGTCTGTGTTACACGACAGCTGCACAAGGTAATATAATGAATGCCTAGTCAACAGGTTATGTGCAGCAATTATCACCTTTATCTGAGCATGCATAACTTTGCAGTACTGAAAGGAAGGTCATTATCACATTAGCAATAAGTGCAGTTACAATACAGCAGTGAGTTATCATCACTTTTCTGGTAAAAGACTCAGCTGCTGTCACTGTTACTCACATAAGTAGAAGTCATTATCACTTTGACAAATGCACACGCCAGATTGTGTTTTTTCTCTATTTGTAGTCATTGCAAGTCACCCCCTCCACATATATATATATATATATATATATATATATATATATATATATACATATACACACACACACACACATATATATATATATATATATATATATGTATATATATATATATATATATATGTATATATATATATATATA
Source organism: Protopterus annectens (assembly GCF_019279795.1). NCBI lineage: Eukaryota > Metazoa > Chordata > Ceratodontiformes > Protopteridae > Protopterus > Protopterus annectens. The sequence goes on along the minus strand of NC_056733.1, from coordinate 305,250,628 downwards.
TATATATATATATATATATATATCTGTGCATATATGTGTATATTGATATATATGTATGTACATAATGTACTTGCACATATACACATGAATATCAGTATGGCAGTGGCCTCTCTTGAGAGATAAGGTGATGCATCTGCATACATTGTCTGTAGTTCATTTAGAGAGGATTTACATGTGCCCTTTCTGTGCCCCATTGCCAGGTAATGGCCAAGCCCTTATGCACCAAGGTCAGGAAGGTTCCTCTTCAGAGATTTAGGCCAACTTCTCTTGTGTTGGTGGGTGCATCACGGGGGGCATACCCAGCCATCCATGGATCTTGTGATCGACCTGGATTGCAGTTGGGAACTTAGAGACTCTTCAGTTCAGTCCCATAGTGCTGCTGTCCTAGGTAAAAATGGCCTCAGGGCTGCCACTGTGATGCAGTGTTTCCCTCCGGAAAAGGACACATGCAAAAAGACAAAGCCTGGGGCAGTCTTAGTCTTTTCACATGTTGTCTTGGTTGAGCTCTCCACTCAGTTTCCCTCCCTTCAGGTGTAGTAAATGTATGTAGGTCAGGGCAAGACCCTTTACATTAGCTCCCCCCTTTGAGTCCTTATGACCACTGCCGAAAGGACACATGTAAATGGAAAAGGCAGAGGTAAGGCAGAGTGCTGGCACTGCATGCAATCAGGAGTCATTGTTGCTACCAGCAGTTTGAGTGCATAGCCAGCACAGGTATTGGACACTTCAGATGCTCATGGCCTGAAGTCCCGTGCCTGTCCTAGGCATATTAGTGGAGTGGCAGTCCTTACCCTGCTTTTTATCTTTATATGTGCCCTTTCTGTGCCCCCTTGTCAGTCGGGTGTAATTTTGTGTTTTCACGGGTGGTAGGTATGTACCTTCACAGCGTCATCACCACTTATGTACCTCATGAAAAGAATAATGCCCCTGTGGATAGGAGTGAAGATTTGGATGGTCTAACCAGGTAATGTATTATGATATACATATATATGTACTTTTCCAATAGATCTGTCAAACATCAGTAGTAATCTGTTTGCATTTTCTTTCCTGTGCGGGTTCATCCACCTTCTGACACTGACATGGTTTCATGAGCAGGAGAACGACAAGTGAGACTGTGGGTATGTGGCCATTCCTACATTCACTGGGCTGCCAGCCATGCCTCCATAACTGAAAACCAGTACAACTTGAGCTTCTCCACATCCAGTCTGAAGGTATACTGGATTGCAAGAAGAGGTATGCATTGGAGCAGAGTACTGCAGTTGTTGGAAGAGAAGTGTTCCATCTACCCTGAGCCCGACATCCTTGTGCTGCACATTGGAGGGAATGATGTCATCAGTCAACCACTCGGAAAGCTGCGGTTTCAAATCAGAGCAATTTTTGAACACCTGCAGTCGTGGTGGCCACGTTGTCATTTTGTGTGGTCTGACAATTCCTCGACAGATGTGGAAAACAGCAAACTGTCAATGCGCAGTGCACAAGGCCAGACATTTACAGAATGGGTTCATGCATGGCTTGATACACAGGGTCGGTGGATCTACAATCTGTCCTGACAAAATCACCACAGAAGATGTTCACCTGTTCAGAAGGGATGGCGTTCACCTAACTGAGGAAGGCATTGCCTTGTTCTTGACTGACCTCCACGATGGCATGAGGAGAGCTATACAGGATTGGTAATATGCAGCTTGTGAGAAGAATGGAAAACACCCATGACCAAGTAGGGACCAGTATGGTAAGTAAAACTTTATTATGAAATGTGATGTGTAAAATATATTTTTATGTGTTTGGCAAATAACTGTGGTAAGAAGCTGGTGAAGATGCTGAGAAAGAACAACTGTTTCAGGAGAGTGCTAGCATGTACAATTGAATATGTATTGTATGTGTATATGTATAGTATTGATAGTTCCAACATGTAAAAGAATTGTGCCTGTATGTTGTACACATGTGCAGATATCAATGTTTGTTTCGGACTTAGGTTATGGAAATTATGATTTTTTTTCATATTTTGGTAAATAACTTTGCAGGTAATACCTCATTTTGAAGACAGTATTACTGGTTCCAAAATGGTAAAAGAAATGTGCCACTATGCAGTACACATGTACAGATATCAAAGTTTGTTTCGGACTTAGGTTATGGAAATTATGATTTTTTTTCATATTTTGGTAGATAACTTTGCAAGGGAGCATCTGAATGTGCAAATTAATGCCTCATTTTGAAGACAGTATTGCTGGTTCCAACATGGTAAATGAAGTGTGCCTGCATGTTGGACACATGTGCAGATATCAAAGATTGTTTGGAATTAGGTTATGGAAATTATGATTTTTTTCATATTTTGGTAAATAACTTTGCAAGGGAGCATGTCAGTGTGCCAAGTAATATCTCATTTTGAAGACAGTATTACTCCTTACAACATGGTAAAAGAACTGTGTCTGTGCACTCTACACATGTACAGATGTCACAGTTTGTTTAGTCATGCACGAGTATGAAAATTATGCATTTACAATATTTTTCATTATTATGCCCATATCTTTGCAAGGGAGCATGGTGATCACACAAATGATGCATCATTTTGAAGCTGACATTCAGATGCACAACTTCTACACTGATATGTAGGCTCTGTCAGTTACAGGTGATGAGATATTATGCTTTGTTTATTTATCAATTATGAAAAATAACATATTAATCATATTTCTGTGAATATCTCAAGAAAGGAACATCACACAGTAATGGTTAAGGTATAATTTTAAAGCTGACATTCATACTAACAAATTATATTCAAATTGTATGGGTCTGCATGGTACATTGACCAAGATATTATGCTTTGTTTTTCCAAAAAGGTAAAAAATATGCACAATATCAGCATTCCTTGCCAAATATTTAATAATGACTGATCTACACTATCAACATTTACACTGTTGGAAAGGTCAGTGTCTACTGAACAACTTTTGCATTTACATTTTTAGTCTAGCTCTTATAGTTACAAGAGTTATGAACATTTGTTTTCTGTATGGTATTACAAATGGATTTTCTGAAAATGAGCTCGGGCTGCACCTGTTGTTCCTATGGTGGAATTAAGCAGGCAGCTTTTCCAGAGCTGCTCCAGAGTGAATTAGTTAAGTGAAGCCCACACTGCAGATAACAATCATAACTTCTAGGCCCTGCAACAGAACCTGTGCAAAGGGGGCTGAATAAGAATGCTATCCAGATAGGGAAACAAATCTGACCACCAAGGAATTTAAAAAAGGCTAGGACCAGGGCTAGACATTTGGTAAAAACCCTTGGTGCTGTAGAACATCCAAAAAGGCAAAGCAGAGAACAGACAATGTAAGGAAGATACAGAGAATCGTAGCAATTTCCAGAAGAGAGGATGTAAAGAAATACGTAGACATGTATCATTCAGGTCCAGAGAAACCAGAAAATCCCAAGGAAGAAGAATTGGGAAAAAGACTGGAGTCAACATTTTGAGGGAAGGAACTTTTAGAAAAGTGTTGAGAAAGGAGAAGTCTAGAAGGGTCTCCAAAAGCCCTCCTTCCTGGGAATCAAAACCATTCTGGAACAGAAACCCTTTTTCATCTGGCAAAGAGGCAGGTTTCTCAGAAAAAAAACTCCTACAAGGCTCTTTACCTTTAAAGGCTACTTAAGTACAAAAGGACCTGCCTTAGAGGGAATTCCATGATAGTTAGGAACACGAGAAGGGAAACTTGTTTAATGTCTTGCATGACCTTCCCTTTGTCTTGCTAAGCTTTAGAGAGACCTGCAGCAGCAGAGACAAAGATTATGGGTATTGAAACGAGAATCTAATAATTTTGCCTTTGCATCCCCTGGATTGGATTGAAGCCAAAGCCAGAAATACTTCCTGCCATACCAATCCACGGCTGCACTATTCTTGTCTGATATAAGAGTTTTGAAGAAGCTAGCAATTTAGTAGGTCTGTCAATTGCGAGGTAAATCACAGATGGATCTGATGAGGCAATTTTGTACAAAAATTTCTAGGTCGTGGGAACCTATCTTTTTTTTTTTTAAATGTAGCAGGGGGTTGAGACTCAGTGGTTAAGAAGCAGGCATTGTTTAAGATAGCTTCCAAAATAAAAGGAACTACAGAAGATCAGGGAGAATCCATCTTTCCTCATCAGATCCCAAAGCAAGAGAAGAGTGAATCCAGGAGGAATAAGCCAAAGATTCTGCCCTGGATTCCATGTCCTCATCCTCATCAAATGAATCAAAATCCCCAAGTTGTTTAGAAGCAGTGGAAGAAGGAAAACCAAGAAGAGAAGGGACTAGCACAGTGAGGAGGCTTCAAAGCCATAAGCACTTTAAAAAGATCTTGGGTGAAATTTTGCCACTCCTTTTGGGGGTCTTTAGTAACAGAAGCCATATGCCTTGTTTTTATTTTTTGTTTCTTTTTAACAGTAACATCTGCATTAACAAACCTAGGAGGTTCTGAACTATGTCTTATCTCTATAAGGGAACCTGGTATTTTTCTTCCCTCACGAGGACCTATGGATTCCCCTGAGCCTCTTCAAAAATTAATAGTCTCTGTTCCCCCCTTCTCATCCTCAACAAATGTCAGCTCAGTCTCAGGAGACATGCAAATGTCAAGCCCTGTGTTGGCATCCACTGATGATGCGAGTGTCTGCAAGCAGAGAAATGGGACACTCCTTGGTCTCTATGTCTGACCCTACAGAGATATGCAACAGAGTCTGGACAGCAAAAATCTCCAGTCGTACCTTCAACAACTTTTTTGAAGGCAGCTGGAAGCCCAAGCAGGTGGAATCAAAAGCCACGGTCCCTTGAACGAGTAATTTTAACTGTTGGTTTTCTAAATAGAAATGAAAGGACGACAGCTGTACAGTGTGACACTTGCCAAGCATTTGTTCTAGTTTGTAGTCGTGATCCACACCTAAACAAAAAAGGTAATTTTTATGTCTATCCTTATGGGAAATCTAATTCCCCCACTCACATTTCCCCTTTCTGGTTAACATGCACCTACAATAAAACAAGAAAAAGAAAGCATTCCCATTGAGGCACTTATTTGCCCCTAGGCACGAAGAACTGTGTGAGATATACAACCTTCCCAACAAATTGGGAACGCTGCATTCAGACTGTTAGCAAAGAACTTCAGAGTATATGGTACTTGTAAGTACATCACTTACCTACTTTGCTCCTTGGATGTAGGGCAGCCATCAGATGTATGGCGCTTGAAAAGGCCAAGGCTTTGGTGAGCTGGCTGGACATACCGGTATCCTTGTCAGGATAACCCTATTGTAAGGAATACTGCAACAGTGATCAAGGAAGGACATACACAAGTACCAATATGATTCAGTTACAGTCCAAATGGGTATAAACGATCAGAGATGTATCTTCTTGGACTACATGAAGACAGACAATAATGGAGCTCTCAGACTGTGTTGTCCCAGGCTTGTACATGACTTCTACCTTCTCCAAGGATGGTGCCACAAAATAAACAAAAGATAACAGACTTCAACAATTTACTTATTTTTTGGTGTCATTTGAAGGGGTACAATATTTGTCAGCCTGGGAGGATATGGTAGACAGGCCATGCTGCTTTACCAGGGATGTTCTGCACCTGTCTCCTTTACACTTTTGTATTTTGGCTAAAATCTTGTCCTCCCCAATACTGCTAATCTGATAAACCTTCCAACATAGCAAAACGAACAGTGATGTTCTGCAGTTATGTCAGTACTGCGCAGAGGGATTGCCAGTTAGACGCATGCTGTCTAACCTCACAAATATTACCTAAATCACAGCTCCTCACCCGTAAACCTACTAATACCTGCTCCTGCTGTATTCCCTTCTTCAACTGTTATAACCAGACCAAGATTATTCCTGGGACCATGAACTGTCAGGATTCCCTCCTTTTCTCCTACCAGCCTGGCTGACATGGCTCTACTGAGGCAGTGTAGTAACCACCTCATGTACACTGAAAATGTGCTACTTCTAAATTATTCTTGCACCATTTGAGAGAGATGCACCTACATTATGAATCTGGCATCACAGATCTCTCGTGCAACAGATAGCAATACAGAGCAGGTTGTCAGCCCACCTACCACAACTCCTACTCATAACACACAGCATTACCCATAGACCAACATATGTGGAAGTACTCACAAAAAAATCTACCTGAACACCAGAGACCTTCAAAACACATACATACTAAACCAACCATAACACACAATACACATAATGATACAAGCATAAGTGTCTCACCATCAAAGTCCACAAGGCAACGCACATCCACTCCAAATATCTTAGTCATAGGAGACTCTACAGTGAGACAGACGTCCCTCTCACCAGGCTGAACAAGGAGAAAGTCACGGTCAGCTGTCTTTTTGGTGCAAGGATTCACCAGATAATGCAGGCACTCAAGTCTCTCAACAAGTACCATTATGATTTGGTCACAGTACATGCTGTTGTGAATGACTTGAGACGTACCTCCGTGGACTATATGAAGACACACATAATTGATCTCTCTAACCTTGTGTCACAGGTAGGTATGTTCCTGGCAGTGAGCAGCATATTACTCTCGCCTAGGATACCACCACGATATAAACAGAGAATCATTGACTTTAATAACTGGCTTAGTTTCTGGTGTCTAAGGGGATCCAATTTCAATCAGCCTGGGATGACATTATTGACGGACCTTGATGCTTTGCCAGAGATGGTCTTCATCTGTCACCCCTGGGATTTTGACTACTGCCAAAGGCTCTTGTCACCCCCACAGTGCCCTTTTTTAGGCAGTCACAAGGACAAAATTCCCAATGTCAAGGTTATGCTGCTAAACGCTAGGAGTCTTGGCATGAAACTGCACTCAATGGAAGCAGCCCTCACCTTGGAAGATGCAGACATTTTTGCAGTCATGGAGACCTGGTTTAAGGCTATGGACAACAAACTTGCCATACCAGGTTACATCTCCTTCCACAAGTTCAGACCATAAACGGTAGCATGAAGACTAATGGAGGCAGTGTATTAATATATATTAAAGATAACTACACCTCCAGACTGGTTAAGCAATACGATTCCCTGGAGATACTTCAGATGCAATTAACTGCTGGTAGGACATCTATTCAAGTCACTGCCAGCTACAAGAACCCCTCCATGAATCAGGATACCCACTCTGCCTATTTGGAACTTCTTGAGTCCATCAAGATACATCCTAACACCATGGTTTTTGGGCAACTTCAACTATCCATTCGCTGGCCGGGTAAATTATTTGTGCTCAAACTTATTTGCCCAAAGGTTCCTCGATTTTGTCAACTCCAATGCCTTGGACCAGATGGTTGACACCCCCACAAAGGGCACCAACATCCAGGATCTGGTGCTTACCAATATGAGGGACCACTGTAGCACCCCCACTGTGAGGACTTCCCTGATGAGATCGGTCAACAAATCAGTCTCATTCAAAGTAACTATCACACCTGAACCCCCCCCCCCACAACCAGCTCTCCAAAGCAGATGATACCCTCTTACAGGATGGTATAAATAGCTTCACTGCATCTCTCCCCCCTCAGATAGAACTGGCAACTATGCCAAGTTCTATACCAATGCTTTATACAAACACCTGTATAACAGCAATTATGCAGCCATACCGTATAGGACCAAGACAAGCTCTTCAAGGAAGAGCAAACCAGCCTGGTGGACAACTGCCATTAACAGGCTTTACAATAAGAGGAAGACAGTGCTGCCCAAGAGTAAGAGGGAGTGGGCCCTAAGCTGGAAACACTCCCTCCTCAGCTTAAACAGCCAAATAAGACTTCTTGTGAAGTCCTCCAAAGCAAATTATGAATCCAAATTAGTTTCCTCAATTTAGGACAATCATTAGGTGTTCTTTAATTACATCCGTAACCTAAAAGGAAAGACCCAGATGCCACATACACTGAACCTGTGGACACAGCTAACCTGTTAGTCAACAGGTAATGTGAAAACTTCACTCCCCTGACCCCACCCCACAACATCCCTACCACCTGTCCCAGACCTTCTATCTCAAAAGAATAGGTCTCTTCAAGGCCAAAAATACACCATCCATGGGACTTGATAACATCCTTGGCTGCATCCTACATGGGGTCCAACAAGAATTAGCAGCACCATTGGGTACTCTTTTCAATCATAGTCTAAGCACTGGCTTCATCCCAGCTGAATGGAAAATGGCCACTGTTATCCCATTGCACAAAGGTTGTGCTTCCACTGAGCCTGGGAACTATAGACCTCTTAGCCTGACTAGCCTTATCTGTAAGACCATGGAGCAAATCATCATGGACCTCATCATCAAAGATATAGGTAATCTCCAAACACTTGACCCTACTCAGTTTAGATTTGTCAATGGAAGATCATGCCTGTTAGATTTGGTGGACTGCTTCGAGACAGTCACCAAGGCCCTCAACAAGGGGAAATCTGTGCATACAGCCTTCCTAGACTTAGCAGACGCTTTTGACACTATGCCCCACACAGGCATCATTGACAAACTCACACAGCTAGGTTATCAAACTTTACATAGTTAGGTGGGTCAACAACTGGCTCACTGATAGAACCCATACAGTGAAAATAGGGGAATCCACCCTCTAACAGTAGACCTGTAACCAGTGGTGCTCCAAAGGGATCCACCCTGGGACCTCTAATATTTAGAATCTATTTCTCTGAAGTACAAGCAAAAACTAAAGGTCTGTGGATGACAGTTTTCTGACTGCAAACTGGGAGTGGTCATAGAATCTCCAAACTATGTCAACATCCCACAAGAGGGTCTTATGCAAACAAATGACTGGTGCCAAAGTCACGGCCTTAAACTCAACACAAAAAGAATGCATCATCATCCCTTTCGGTAAGGGAGATGTTCCTGCTAACTACCACATCAATAGCAACACCCTAAGTATGTACTCAGTGGTGAAAGACCTGGGCACACAGGTTGACAGCAACCTTAACTTTGATCAACATATCTCCACAGTGGTAAGAAGGGCATTCCATATTGCTCATCTCATAACTAAGGGCACTGCCTGCAGAAAAAAAAGTTATAACCTCCCTGTACTCTTCCCTCATCAGGCCAATAATTGAGTACAGTGCCACGTTTGGTATGTACCTTTCCAAGCACATGCAGCAATTGGAGAGACAAAGGTTCCTCACAAGGAAAATTCAAGGTCTTCTGCATCTTTCCTATGTGGATCGGCTGAAATCACGGTCACTTTATTCTGTTTCATAGAGAATACTCAGAGGTGATCTGTGCCTTATGTATAGGGCAATCACTGACCCTGCTTTATTGGAAATGCTGCATATCCATAAGTCAAATGGCACACAGGTTACTTGCTCTAAATACCTTAACCTGGTATGTAACATTAACAGAACCTGCTGGAGGGACAGATTTCTCTCCCAGAGATGACCACATCTTTGGAACAGACTCCCACTTCATGTCAAACAGAGCACTTCATTGGCCCTCTTCAAACGCAATCTGGACAACTGGATGGGTAATCGTCAATTCACCCCGTGAGTTCCACCTGTGTCTATCTTGGTAAGAAGCAATAGGTGCTGATCGTGGAAACAATGATAACTTGGCTAGGTTTGTAAAGGCCCTACCTACGACAATCCTGTGTTACTGCTAAATGCCAGGAGTCTAGACAAAAAAGTCCACCATCTGCAAGCTCTCCTCAACCTGGGGAATTGTAGAGGTGCGGTTATGGAGACTTGGTTTAAAGTTATGGAGAGCGCCCATCAGTGTAAGCTACAGTAGCTTTTATACATTTAAATCATCTACTAAACAGGAAATGATGAAATGTGGCAGTATCAAAAATGTACACATCTCACTGCGGGCAATCAGTAACATGCATTCAAGCTTCTCCAAGTTCAAATTACAATAAGCAAAGTCACATATCATATCCTTGCAAGCTATAGGTAACCCTTCATGACCCAGGAAACCTATAGCACATACTTAAATGCATTGGACACTCTTCTCATTCAATCCAACAACATATTTAGGGGTGACTAACTACCCCACTATAAAGTGGGAATCATATATGACCCCTACTATGTATGCCAGGACATTCCTAGACTTTGTAAACACAAACACCCTGCACAACCTAATCCGTATACTTACTAGGGGTGCAGACATTCCTGACATGGTCCTCACAAACAAGGGAGAACTCTGCACCATCCCTAATGTATGGTCCTCACTGGTCAGGTTGGGCCATGAAGCTGGCTTCTTTGAAATAAAAATAATGCCTGGAATCGCAGCTAATCCTGGAACTTTAAGGAAATATTCTATTGCAAACATCCAACTTGGACAAATTCCAGTCCACTCCAAGCCCTGCTACCTACGCAGAATTTTCATGGAAACCCCACAAGACACGACACGCTGGAGAGCTGCATATTTGAGACAATATGTCAAGAAGACTACCCCTTCTCTGGAGTTTCCATGTGAAAGAGTTCTTCCCTGCACTTTTTCAAGCAAGACTTGGATCAGTGGATGGGGAATCAAAGGGTCTGGCCCCTACATCTCCATTAGAGAGGAAAAATATATGGTCACCAGGGAAAAACCGTTCTAATATTTC